>NW_019640943.1:1611277-1756282 GCF_000599845.2 Trichogramma pretiosum
TACGGTGCGTAACGCATTTCTCTATCTAAAAAAAAAAAAAAAAAAAAATGCTGGATCAAACTAGGCCTATTCCCAAATTTCTTCTCACATTTGTCACATGCATAGTCTCTACGTCCTTGATGGACCGTCTTTTCATGCAAGAATAAGTTTGATTTGAACCCAAATTTCTTCTCGCATTTGTTGCATGCAAAATCTTTTCGACCTTCGTGTACCGCCTTGAGGTGGAAGAGCAAATTAGATTTTTGTGTATATTTCTTTTCACACTTGTTACATGCGAAATCTTTGCGACCTTCGTGGACTACTTTTTGGTGCTGTATCAAATTTCCTCGTTCCCCAAATTTTTTCTGGCATTTGTCGCACTCGAAATTTTTTCGACGTTCGTGGACTGTTTTTTCATGTTTTCTCAAGTTGCTTTGATCCCCAAATTTCTTTTCGCACTCATTGCAGGCGAAATCTTTACGACCTTCGTGTGCTATCTTTTGGCGCAAAAGCAAATGCGATTTATTGCTAAATTTCTTCTCGCCATTTTCGAATAGAAAATCATTGCGACCTTTGTGCACTCTTTTCAGATGCATGAGAAAACTATGTTTAGTATCAAATCTCTTCGCGCACATTTCACATAAGTAGTTTTTGAAAACTTCGTGGAATATTTTGTTGTGCTTTAGTAAAGTTGATTTATTTTCAAATTTCTTGTCGCACTTGTTACATGAGTAATCTTCGCGATCTTTGTGTACCAATTTTTGATGCGTAAACAAACTCGATTTTTTCACAAATTTCTTTTCGCACTGGTCGCATCCAAAATCATTGCGGCTTCTGTGTTCTGAAATTTGATGTCTACTCAAATGACTTCGGAACTCAAATTTCATTTCGCACTTGTCACATACATAATTTTTTTGTTCACTATGAAATGTGTCTCGGTGGGTTATCAAGCTCGATTCTAGTGTAAATGCCTCCTGAAAAATATCACAAATCTGTTTTTTGTCGCCTGAAACAATACTGTCGTTCTCACTCAGATTAATTTCCGAGCCAACTTCTTTGGTTTTCCTCTCATTTTCATCCATGTCGATGCCTCAATAAACCAATGGATCCTTCAAAATTTTTTTTTTGAGATTACGGCTCGTTAGAAATATAACATTCAAACTAATTTGTTTTTCTATTAACACGATCAATGTATTCGAGGCATGATGTGAAAATCGTTTACGATCTTATTGTTTGCATCAATCTTACCGATTTATCTGTTTATATACATTGTCCGTACAATATCGGAACGAGCTTAAATTGTCGAAAACATACCAATAGCGGCAGAAAATATCGTCACTCGCTTGCTCCGACAAAGTCAGCGAGTTTTTGGATAACAAAAATTTACTGTACCTGTGTGTATGTCGCTTATGCGTCAATCGGATAATGATTTTTGTCGGATTTTTTTTAAAGTTTCATCGGTCAGAATTGCGTTCAGCAAAATCACGCGTCGAAATTGCTTTTACCCAGCGTTACTCGTTTATTTTTTTCGAGCTTTTTCAGGAGATTAATTGAATGAAAAACCGCTCAAAAGATCTTTATCCGCACGCGGCGAATCGACGTCCGCATATACTTGTGCGCGCGCTCATAATCACATGATTCGCGCGAGAAAATGAATTTAGGACTCTCATGAAAGATGGATGAAAAAAGAAAACGGTCGCGCGAGCAAAGAGCAGCTATTCTTTAATATGAAAAGTTTTAGCCGCGAGCTAGATGCTACTGCACTTTTTTCATCCAGCTTCTACGACTCTATCATCATCGTCGTCGTCGTCGTCTCTCTCTTTCATTTTTTTTTTTTTTTCAACCCCCGAGAGCAACAAGAAATCTCTTTACCCGGAACAATTACACGAGCTCTCCTCCTCATTATCATCAAAAGACAGAGAGGAGAACTTTTCATTGCGAAAAGTTTCGTCGTATACGGGAAAGTCGTTCTCCTTTCTCTCTCTATATATTTTTTTTTCTCTCTCCGCCACGACGCGCGAACCGAAAGTTTAATAGGATATTATAACCCCAATACACGCGCGTGATAAACGCTCGCGAAAATTTTCTCAGCTACCTCGTATAATTCATCGCCAGAGAGAAGCTGTAGAAAAAAAAATCTGCGCGCGTACATATATATATATTTTGGTACTGCTGCTACTCACCGCCGATAGGTTGAAACCTGGCCAACGGATCGGAGAACTGCCGCAGCCTGTCCGTCACGTACTGCGTCGAATCGGCATTCTGCAACACATACGAGGAATATAAAAAAAAAAAAATTAGTATAAAAGTTTCAGCGCTGCGATATATTTTTCCAGCCAATGAAATTTCAATTTTCATTTCGTAATTCGCCTTATATATGCCTCGGAGCTTGGACGTCGGGTATAATATACTTTTGGACAAGCTTCTAAAATATATTACACGTATACACGCGGAGTGAGGGAGAGTTTCGTACGCTCTGTGCACCCCCTGAAGGAGTAGGAGAACCAAAAGTCAAGTTATAAACTTTTGACGATTTCATTTAAAACTTGGTACTTGGTGCGTCGAAGTAAAGGCAACTTTATTCGCGAGTATACACATCCTCTCTCTCGCTCTCTCTCTCTCTCTCTCATTCGCTCAGTCGGAGGCAAAGATATATCCGAGAAGAAGTTTTCCCCCCTTTCTGGCCTTTGTATAGAGCTCGATATATATGTATTATACACGGATTACTAATACGGAATACGAAATGCAGCTCCGGCTCCGTCGCGTATAAATGCTGCAACGTTATGAATACGCGAGTATTTCCGATCCGCACTCGAGGAAATTGCGGGCGTGTTTATACGCCTATCTCGCGGCCCTGTATCCTCGATAATATAATGATCGACCGAAAAATTACGATTCAAAACGATTCAAACGGCTAATTTTTGGAGATTTTTCTGTTACAACTTATTTAACCTCTTTAAGTATGATAATACCGACTCAAGCCGCTAGATGGCGAGTACCTTTGAATCTGTAAATCTGCAAGTGGATAGGTAAGAATAATTTTATAAATGAAATCACGGCT
The DNA here is from genome assembly GCF_000599845.2 of Trichogramma pretiosum. NCBI lineage: Eukaryota > Metazoa > Arthropoda > Insecta > Hymenoptera > Trichogrammatidae > Trichogramma > Trichogramma pretiosum. The sequence goes on from NW_019640943.1 coordinate 1,614,318, forward strand.
TATGTAAAATATGAGTATATACTGTGCTTATTCTCCTCTAAACGTCGAGCGTTTCTACCCAGGATTCTTACCGTCGAATCCATCGCAGTACGCACGTGCGAACTCGCTGTACGCGCTATATCGTATCCGCATATCCTTCGAATCGAGTACGATTATATCTCGTTCGAGTACGACGGACGACACAAATAAAAAGTAAATAAAAAAAAAGCGATAGTATCGTTTGTCGCTACGACAATAGGTCTCTCTCTCTTTACTGCATAGGCCCGAAGTTCATCGGAAGGGGCAGCTCGCGGTGCAAAAGCTCAATCGGTGCACACGTTCAATTTGCTTCGACCCAATTTCGAACAGTCGCTATACATCGGGGCGCGCGCGCGAAGCGTTACGTACACGTATAAAACGTTACGCGCGCGCACACACACACAAACACACATATAATAATAATGATAATAACGATGATAATGTTCATCTGCAAAATTTCGCGCTGCACGCTTGACCTCTGAACTCTGCTGCTGCGGCTCGCTGCCGCGCTATTAAGTGCGAAGGTCAAGAATCTGGGTCAGTAAGCTCGATCCTCCTACTCCTGCTGCTCCTGCTATATACTTCAGCGAGGAAGTGAGCCGTAGTGCACAGCAGCTGAGCAGCAGCAGCAGCAGCAGCAGCAGCAGTGCATCGGGGCGCTACGCGAGGCGTGACTGCAATCGCTAATGCGTGAATGTATATAAAAGTAGAGAAAGAGAGAGAGAAAAAAGCGAAAGGCGAAAAGAAATTATCCTTTATCGGAGGAGGAGCAGCGACGCGACGCAGTCGATCGAGCCCTCGAGTAAATGAGACGCGAATTGATAATTCAATCTCTCGCTTCGCTGCCATTATCATGCAAAAAGCTCCAACCCGAAAAGCGGCTAAAGGGCGGAGCTGTGTTAGTTGTGTGTTACATTATATTATATACGAGCCACGCGCCCTAGTAGTGGCGGCGGTCGAAATGGTTGACCCGGATTTTAAACGCGTATTACGCGCTTACGCGCCTTCTTACGTTATTATTGTTATTATATTGCGGCTCGCTTGTAACGAAGTTAATTGTGCCCGAGCTTTAAAGCAGTGGCAAATGGTTAACGTAATATGCTTTAAATATTGTGTAACACTTTTTCGGCTCTAGGAGCTTTTTTTGGTCAGCCTGTATACCGCACAAAAACAAAATGTGTATTCTATAATACGCGCCCGATACACATCGATGCGGTCATGTATAATGTAACGAATTTCGAATGCATCGAAACGTATCGTAATTTTCATCCGCGCGTCGAGCCGCTAATCTGCATTTCTCATCTCGAAAATACATAATATATATAATAGGCGACACCGCGCGCGTCTGCGTAGAGAAAGCGAATAGAATCCACTGCTGCCGCTGATGCTCTATTCTCGTTACGCGATATGTACGCGTATATAACACGTAACACTCGGAAAGAGCGAAAATCTTAAGCGCGCAGATCTCGCGTATAATAATATACGTCGGCTTTTATATTACGTCTGTGAATTGTTATGCCTGCGCCGTATACATAAGTACGCGTGCGCGTGTGTGTGGCTATGTGGAAAGAGAGCAAAAAGAGGAGATAAGCTCGTGGCGCGGCGGCAGAGAGTGTCAAGTCTAGCGCAGCAGCGGCGGCGCAAATGTTTTATTGCATTTGCATACATTGCATTATCGTCGTGGCGCTGATATATATACGTCGTTTCTCGTTTTGCTGCCGCTGGACGTGTGGCCTAGCCATGATTATATACACGAGCGAGCTTCAGTGGCAGCGGCGGCATCATGATGCGAAATACACAGGTATAAGAGAAAAACGGAATTAACAAACCTCGAGAGTCGAGAGAGAGATAGAACTTCGTTATCGCTTTTTCCTCGCGTACATTTACCTCGTGCGTGCGTTATAAATTCGTGTATCACGGGGAATATTTAGTGACATTTACAAATGCGATGTCTCGCGCGTAAGCTCGACCGACCGACCGTATGTATACTACGTATGTGTGAGAGCAGCGCGTCAGGAATTATATCACTTTTGCGCGCGACTAAGCTGAATTTTACTCCCTCGTTATTCGATTTATCTTTTGTGAGCCTTTTTGACGAACGATAGGGCTCTACTAAGTTTACGATAAATATTTACTTCGTTACTAAGGGCCACGCGCGAGGGGGTACGAAAAAATTTCGAAAGCTCCGAGCTTGCGAGCTGCTGCTGATGTATGTGCGACCGGGATAAAATCGATAATCCCGATGAAATTGCTGCGAAATTTATAGTCGCACGCCGTTCGTTCGTTCGCAAGGTGGCGTGAATTGTTTTGAAAAAAAAAATGACTGCGACGGCGAGGAAGGAAGGAAAATTAATTGGCACGAGATTATAAATAGAAATTCCCGGCATAATGCACTCGTTCCCCCCCCCCCCCTTTTTTTTNCCCCCCCCCCTTTTTTTTGTCTCATCAGCAGAATACCGAAAATTGTTGGATATAAAAAAAAAAAGTAGAAACAGAAGACTACCGAGGGCATGTTCGTGAGCTTTTGAATTTGAAATTATGTAAAAGCGAGCAGCTTTTACCATTTGCTGGGTTTGGAATTACACCGAGAGAGAGAGAGAGAGAGAGAATTGTGAAATATTTTTATATATCTCGGATATTGCACGCGGAGGAAATTTTCAGGTACTCGTGGAGAGGGGCCAGGCATGACTCGGGCAGTTATTATACTTATATGCTATTAATGGGCAGCGCGAGATGTATCGTCGGATAAAAATATTTAGTGCAGTATGCGAGAGATGCTGCTGCTGCAATTAAATTACTCATTTTTTTGTTGTGTGTTGTATATAGCTAGAAAAAGTACGGACGCGAATAACTTTCATATTTTCCAAAAATGTCCTAATTATCGTCAAAAGTTAAATCCAGCTAATTTCTCGACGTCCTCGCAAATACATTCGGGCGATGCGCCGTTTCATTATAAATCCCTACGATAAATTGCCGCGCACTCCATCTCTCCGGCTCAATTTGGAGCGAAAGGAAGCAAACAAACAAACACAAAATAAAAAAGATGTATCGCTAGCACGTGTCAAGCACGTGCTGAGCATCTTTGCTCGGGACAGCCGAGAGAACGACCGCAGCGTGTCACGAGAAAGAGAGAGAAAAAAAGAAAGAAAGAGCAAAATACAGCAAATAAGACGTTTTAATATAAGGTGCGTAAAGAAAGACGTAACTGTAGAAAGTCGACGTTAAGTATATTACGTTTTGTCCATTAAAAGCCTCAGTGCAGCGTTAGCGGCAGCCACTCAACGACACGTCACACAGCTCAACCCTCGGCTTCTGCACAAATGCGAATCGGACGTTTACGAGCTCGTGAAATAATTTACTTCGCCTCGGCTCCTACACGTACGTACGTAACGTGCATTAACATTTTTACCCTGATTTAGACTTTAGGCCGTGTACGCGATATGCTGCTGCAGCTCTCCTCTCGTTCGCGTACGATACAAATTGTTTCCCAGAACACACGCAGCTGTGTACTATACATACGCGTTAACGACTGGCGACGACAAACTACAAATTATCAAATTTATACAATTCGAAACGCTGCCATCGTCCCAAGTACGGCGCATAAATATTATTTTAATATATATAATGCGCGTCCGCGAGTCGAATCTGTGCTGGTTTCGGTACGTTTGCGGCCACGTTATATAAATGTGTGTAACCGGGACAGAGAGAAGAGATTGAATCGTGTGTGTTCAGCTCGGCAGACGTACGTGGCGTGTACGAGTTTTGAAAAAAAAAAGATAGGAAGAAAACCCCCCGAAGCGTCCGATTAAATCACCCTCACGGAGAGTTGGAAGAAGAGTAGTAGCAGTATGTATTAGTAGCGAGAGGAGAGAAGGATGAAGAGGACGAGAGGAGGTGGAGGAGGATGAGGATGAGGAGGAGGAAGAGGTCGGTGCTGCATCGCTTGCCACACGCAGCCTTGAGAATCCTACTATACTGTACCCAGCGCCAGGAGAGAGAGAGAGAGAGAGAGAGAGAATTGGGTCATCGGGTCAGGCTGCGTATACGTGTCGAGATTTTTAAAACTCTCTTTTCTCCCTCTTCATTTCATTTCATTTCTTTCTCTCTCTTTCTCGCTTGCCCTTATATATATCCACGTATTACCAGCGAGCAAAAATCTCGATAATTACACTCGTACAAAAAACTTCGAGAACCAGTCGGAAAAATATTATTATTACAAGGAACGAAAAAAAAATCTCGACTCACGTTGCTCTCGTTGCCGCTCGAGCACTGCTGCAAGCCGCGCTTTTTCGAGCTTGCGAGCCTGCAGACGAGTCCGCCGCCGCTGCAGCTGCTGCCACTGCCACCAGTACCAGTACCGCTGCTGCTGCTCTGCTGCAACAGCGATTCCAAATTCTCGATGTAATCGATGGCGTTACGCAGTATCTCGACTTTCGGCAGTCGCTGATTCGGATTGTCGCTCGTGCGTCGCTTGAGCACCTCGAACGCCTCGTTGACCTGCGCGACGCATAAACACACAAACAAAGTACGTATATGATAATAAAGTTTTACAAAGCTTTCGTTTCGTTGCGAGTGAATTTTTCATTTTATTTTATTTATTTTACGAGGCCTCTTCGTTAACTAATGAGATTTGATTATTTGCCAGATGCAGCAGCAGCAACAACAGTACGAACCCAGCTGTGCACATCGAGTACAACAAAAAAGCTCCCCGTAGATATATATACAATATAATACACGTTCGGTCGGACAATCAGTTGTGTGTACACCACGTGTAAATAGATTGTGTATATCTGCGACTGTCTGCGTGTATGCATGTATGCAGACATTTGCTTTTCATTTGGCAGTATAACAGCAGACGCCACGCCGTGCCGTGCCACGCGTTTCGCTGCTGCTGCTGCTGTTGGCAGCACGAAGGAAAAGCCGAAATGAAACTTTTGTCACTGCCGCCGCCACCCGATGCGGATTCCGTCGGCTGTAAAATTTAATTATCAAAGCGTGTCGCGCGCGCTCAACGCGCGAGAAACGTCGCGCAGTAGTACTGTATAATAATATAATAATAATGGCGCGCGCGCGCGGGGGGCATAAAAGTTTTCGAGCTTCGTTGGCTGTGTGTCACACTGCGCGCCGCGCACTATATACAGATAGATAATATAACGAATATCGTCGTAAAATAATTCTCTATCTCTGCGAATATGGGAATGGGACGTAGAGCTCTTGGCTCTTCCTTTATTTATTATTGCCGCGAATTGTTGTGTACGTATATAAACCGAGCAAAAGAGAAGCTCGTCCTTTAAGAATCTTATGGATATCTTTAGCGATGTAAATTCATGTATATAAAAAAAGCTCCCTTTTGTGCTTCGTTATTTTTTTCTCTCTCTTCTTCTTTTCAGCGTTAATTCCTCGTGCTTTTATGAATTGTAATCGCGTGTATATCGTAAGGTAAAATTACGCGGTAAACTTTTTTTTTAACTCACTTTGCGAAGTCTGCGTCGCTCGCGCAGAGTAGCCGCCTTTCTTCGGTCGACCGTGACCGTCTTCTTTTTGCAGGCTTTGCAAGCCCAAAGCAGACAGCCACCGTCTCGATGATGATGATGATGATGGTGGTGGTGGTGATGATTACTTTGATTGTTATGACGATTCTGCTGTTGATTATTATTGGTACTCTGGACGACCGCAACTTGATTGCGAATTTGCTGCTGCTGCTGTTGCTGTTGTTGTTGTTGCTGCTGTTGATGCTGTTGTTGGCCTTGTCGTTGATGTCGTCGTAACTCCGAGTTGGACTCCGCGTCGTCTTCCTCGTCGTCTTCCTCGAGGTCGCCTTCGTCCTCCGCCTCCTCTTCTCCCTCGTCTTCCTCTTCCGGACCCTCATCTTCCTCCTCCTCCTCCTCGTCGTCGTTATCGTCGTCGTTATCGTCGTCCTCATCGTAATCGTAGGGCTCCGAGTCGGTTTGCGAGCTTGAAAATCATCGGAACGTAATCACGCGACCATTATTATCCACGCACACGCACACTTGTATATAAATCAATATGGGAGAGAATTAACTCGTCCGAGCGCGAGGGATTTTGAGTGATTTGCGGTTTACGAGTTATATACGTATATATACGAATGATTGCCGCACACTCGAGTCGGCTCGAGCACAAAAGGGTGCTTCGATGATGCTTTAGCCCCTGTATATATAATACGTTGATAATGCGCTACGTATATACGACGCCCTAGAGAGAGACCGAGAGGAGGAGGAGGAGGTGTGTAAGTGATTATTGCTCGAGTTTACTGCCCGATTGAATTGTAGTCAATCATGTACGATGACGTAATATCGATGAGTTTACGTATACGTATGTATGGAGCTGTGGGGCCATTTCGTTAATGCATTATTATATTACAACGACGACACTTTACGACCGCTCGAGAGATCATTGGGTAATTTTGGACTGAGCTCTCGATTGTTCGACTCGAGTAAACAATAGTGTAGTAACATAGAAAATGCTTCGCTTCATTTCAATGATTATTTTTTGAACCTGTATGGAATTTACGAAAATTATCATTTGATCAAAATTTCGATGGTTCATCGATTAAATTGAATCCGTTTATTCGAAAATGTTACACAAATTTTTCGAAGTAATTACATAAATATTAGTTCAAAGCTGTGTCACTTATACATTTATTTGTACTTTACCACTCGCAGATTTTTAAAGATAAAGGTACTCGACATCTAGCGGTGGAAGCTCAAATTGATATTATCGTATCCTAAGCGGTTCAAAACTGATTTTAATTTTTTTTTTGAAACGATTCAAGTATTATTTTCATACTTGACAATTTTAATCAGAATTGATCAATGGTAAAATAATTGAAAAAAAAATTTTTTCGATCATCAGGACGTCGTCGACAATTCCTACCAGGGCTTAAAAAAACTTACCCAAATTGATCGGCGGCGCTGCTGCCACGACTGGTCGAATCCTCGGACAGAGCCACTGCTGCCGCTGCCGCTGCTGTTGCTCTCGGTGAATCGCCCTGAGTACGATAATCGGCTTCGGCACCGCCGCCGCCGCCCCCACTCAACAGCGAGGTGGTCGATCGCAGTCGAGCCGACGCTGCGGCGGATTTGCCATAATTCATTTGGCTCTGCGAGAATATAAAATAATGGCAAATTGATCATATATATTCGAGTTTGATGTATTGGCACGGTGCTTTTGACCGAAAAGGGCAGCTGAACAATTGGGGGAATTGTTCGACAGGTCGATCGTGTTTTACGCCGGTTGAAGCTAGTTTACGATTTTGTGTGTATAAAGAGGATTACTGCCACTACTGTATATATACGTTGAGTACAGAGAGAGAGAAGAGAGAGTCTCGGTCGAGCGAGTACGCGCGTATTTTACTGATCGCCTAAGCGCAAATTTTAATGATGCGTAGATATTGTGTACTCTACTTCTGTCTACTCTCTGTGTGTGGCACGCAGTATAGCAGCCGTGCCCGATTATTTCGCGTCTAATTGCACGGATATATATTGAGAATTGCATGCGCGGCTTATATTCGATTGTTTTTCTTTGCAAAAAAATAGACTCTAACCCCGTGCTGCTGTTGATTACGAAGTTGATGATGATGATGATGTTGATAATGATACTGCTGATGATGCTGATGATGATGATGATGATGCTGAGCGGCAATACTGGCGTTGTTGGCTGGATAGCTTTGCTGGTAATGCTGATGATGGGGATAAGACGCCGTGGCGGAGGACGACGCAGTTGCAGCGGTCGCAGCCGCAACGACGGGTATCACCGGCAACTGCTGCTGCTGCTGCTGTTGATTGCTGTTGTAACGCGGATAAGTGGAGCCGTGATCGATCTTCGACATCAGAGTCATCATTTCCAATTGGTAACAAAAAAAAAAAAATTTCACTTTCGCACTCGTATCACTTCTCGCCGACACATGTCACTCCCCCCGCACACCCTCGTAATTCTTTTTACTTTCGTCGCGCGCACTTATGCATAAGCATAAATTCTAAGCACTGCGCGCGGGTCGCGCGTCCGATATCGCACTGAGCTCTCAACTTGAATCGTCGATGGCCCTCCTTACGCGTAGCGCGACAAATTTTTGTTACGCTTTTCTTTACTACTCTCTATCTCTCGTTCACACGCGTCTGTCGACGCGTTTATAGTTTTGTCTCGCGTGTACCGTGCGTGCATATAATGTCACCCAGAGAGAGAGAGAGAGCGAGGAGGGGACGCGCCGCGACAGAAATACTGATTCGTCGTCGTCGGGTTAGTTGCGGATCGCGCCGGACCCTCTCCGCGAGCTCCTCCTCTTCCTTCACGCCTCGATTCTCTTTTCTTCATCGTGTACGAAACGTTACAGTATAGCTAGCAGCGGTGGTTTTTTGCTGCTCCTCTCTTCGCGTCTAGATCATCGTCGTCATCTCGCAGTGTGTGTGTGCAGTGCTGCAGTGTGGGGCTATAATTTTCGAAACGCGAAGAAACGAACGAGAGACGGACCGACGGATGAGCGAGAGAAGGAGACAAGATGAATCTCTCTCTCTCACTGCAAGTTGGATTAATTTTGGGGAGCGGCTAGACTCTGTGTATGTACGTACGTGTGTGTGTGTGTGTGTGTGTTCGAGTCAACGTTACGCAATATATATTTTATTATACGATGTATATATAACGTAGAGCACGAGAGGAGGCTTTCCAATAAACTTTATTGGCAGACTTTGCGCCGCAACTATACTACCTATACTGTGGCTGCTACTGCTGCATCCGAGAGGAAGGGATGATACGACGAGAGAGTCTTCTTTATAAATCCAGCCAAAAATTATATTATTGCGAGTCGTGCCAGTAAAAGTAACCGTTCGAGTAAACTTTATTGTTTCTTCGTATTTATGTTCGTCTCGTTTGTTAAGAAAATCACGCGGGAGCTTTTTCAGCTATTTCGCAATCATCGTCGTGTACATATACATCTGATATTTGATTGCAATTTGCAGCGGATTTTCGCGCACGCCCGTCGTCAAAAAAATTCAAAGCTGCGTGTATACACACGTCATATATTTTTTTTCTCGATCCCTTGTCTTTCAATCATATCGGGGCTCGTAAAAAAGCTCGATTTTATCATACGTATCTACGTTACATGTATTGTCTTTTAATAAAAAAATATATAAATTCCATTTATATTGAAGGAAAAATCAATTTTCGAGAGATCCTTTCAAATCAAATCCTCGATCAATTGGTCACGAGAGGCACGAAGGATAAAAAAAAAATATCGTCGCGAGTACTCTCTCGAAATAGATACACACGTAGAAGCTGCGCGGGTTTATCGCTCGCGTCCCGTGTCATTTCTTTCGTTGCGAATTAAAAAAAGAAAAAAAAAGAATAAGGAAAAACAGTGTAGCCTCTTCAGCGAGAGAGAGAGAGAGAGTGAACACGTCGAAGCACTTAGCGAGTGTACTCGTGTCGCCTCTCCTCTTCTTTATATACTTGTATATACTCTCGATAGATCGGCGAGCGCACGAGAGGCTATTTTCGGATCTCGCGCGCGCGTACGGAGATTATCGAGTACAAGGAGCGCGCAAAAAGCGTGTAACGCAGCTAGCGAATCGCGATTGTTGTTGTTATTATGATTATTACTATTAGTACGATTTCGTTGTATTTTTCCTTTTTACGTTAGTTCGTATTCGCACCCCTCGAGCGGTAAGCTTGTAAAAGCTCTTAGAAAAGCTCATCTTCGTAGAAAGAGTATTCGCGTTCGATTTAAATACGCGTACATTTGATTAAAACGTTGCTCCGCCAATTTCCAGATCTCTCTCGCGAGGCCAAAGAGGTACACGTACTACTAGGTACATTTACGACAACGACTACGACGACGATTATAATTGCTCCCGAAACGGAAATGTCAAAAGCTCTCGCACTCGAGGCACGTACGACGACACAGACACACGATGACGAAGTGGGTGTGCGCGCAAAGGGGGGGGGGAAGAGGAAAAAAGGAAGGGGGAGTGGTGGGTGAGGACGAAAGCTCTATTATTCGATGCGTGGAATTGCATTTGAAACGGCCTGGTAATAGGCTCTTGTTCTTCTCTATCTGAGCTTTAATGTAACTCTGCCGCCGCCGCCGCCGCCGCGTCGCGTGTCTCTGTAAATGACAGGTCAGTAAATTAATCCTCCCGCTCGAATATATGTAAGCCAAGCGCGAGCGAGCGCGTACACCACCGCAACAGCGGCATCGGGATCGCGGGCGCTTTATTACGATTATCATTATTATTTTTTATTCTTTTTTGTCGTTCGTTCGTACGTACGCGTATATGTGAAAAAAAATCGCAAAATTACATTACACGTATATCGCGATGAAGAGCGAAAAAAGGGAAAAAAGCTGGGTCAAAAATTGAAATCACGACGCTCGCAAGGAGCATATTGCGGCGCAATTTTCCCTGTGTGTGTGTGTGTGTGTCGCGCGAAGAAAGAGAGCGAGGGAGTGAATGGACAAAACGATCGGTTCGAGACGATAAAACCAGCCATACTACTTCGGGAGTCTTCTTTCTTTCCTTTTTCAGAGAGAGCTGAGAGAGAGAGAAAAAAAAGGAATAAAACGACTTTAGAGCTCGCTTGCGTTCTTTCTCTCGCTCTCGCTGGGCCGATCTACTGATACGAGCAATTCTAAAAATCATCCGATAAACTCAACTCAAAGCTTAAATGGTATAATCGAAATTTGCGTTGTTGGGCGCTCGGAATGGGCGTTCAATGAGGACCCAAGCGAAGAAGTAAAAGGAATGTGCGTGAAGGATAAAAGTGTTGAATATTTTTGTAGCTGTGGTTACATTTTAAAAGGCAAACAATCAATATTGTCAATATGACTGTTTAGTCTGAAAATTTAATTGTATCAACTGTATGAAAAACGTAAATATGATAATCGCTCCAAAAATAACTTTAAAAGGGTACAAATTTTGGTGAATGCTACCCCGTAGAAAATCAAAGAATGTGTGTATGATCTTTTGTTTGATAATCTCAAAACCAATAGAAGAAAAGTGTACATAATGACAATTTAACAGATGAATAAAATACTTAAATGGGTTAAAGATACGAAAAAATTCATATTCACAAGATAAGTTATTTAATATATAGTTTACATTACAGTACAAATGATAAAAAGAAACTTACAGTCGCGAAAAATTGATAACAGTTGGAATAATTACAAAGTTTTTTTTTCACAAAATTCAAGAATATTTAATTCAATTGTGTCAGTTTTTACAAGTGTTATTCAAAGCAAGGTTTAGTTCCATCTTTGGGTTGAACGGTTTGCTGCGAATATGTACTGTATTTATGTGTTGTTTGAGGGAACTTATCCACCCAACTGATTTGCGGCAAATCTTACATAAAAAAAGTGTGTCACGAGGATGTACTGGGTCAACGCGAATATCGAGGTGATCCTTGAGAAAAAATCATTTCTGACAACTATCATATTTAAAAGACATGCTAGGATCAAGTATTGCATTATTACTACGAAACTCGTGTCACCTGCATCCGACCAAGTATCATTTGGCTCTTCCTTCACCCTGAAGTAATAATCTAGTTTAATAAGGAACAGCTCGAAAAATTATCGTTACGGTGAGTATAAAACACAAACGATATTTACCTCATAACCTCACTGCCGCTTTCCATCACTTTGTACGATTATTTATGTATTATTAACTATATTAATTTTTCACGATGTGCAGAGCAAAAATTTTAAGGTTAAACACCGTGAACCTCGATTTTGAGTACAGATGTGTACTATACTATATTACGGATACAATTTGTAAGTAAACACTTGTTCGTTTTGTACATCAGCTCGGCACCAGCGAGTGAGCTTATCGGCTGTATACGTATATTAGCGAGGCGATTCGGCAACTGTGATGTGTCGAAGACGAAAATTTCCCCCTTCTACCTTCGACTAAGCAATTATTGTGGCGTGTGTCGCTTTGTTCTCCGCGTGTAAATTTTTGCGGTAGATTTTGCAAAAAGTATTCCGAGATATGCTAGATTTTTGCTTGAATTTGAGTTAAAACAGACATGGGAACAAATAAATGGAAAACAAAAATAGGATATTTAATAAATTATTTTATGTACTGAAAATATAAAACGCTTCCCTTATAAAAATTTTCTATAGGATCCCGCAAAATTCCTACTGGAATCCTATAGGACCCCTGTAGGAATTTTGCGGGATACTATAGGAAATTTTTGTAAGGGTTTTTGCACTCATAACGAAATCGAGAACAGTTTGAAAACCTTAATAGTTTTTTTACAACATTTTTACAAAATTGAAGAATACATTTATGTCAAAAGTTTTCAACCAGTGCGATACCTCGAAGCTACTTGCATTCAAAAAAAGATTTGCTGTAATCATGATATTCATACTGACTTTATGGGTCAACTTCAAAAGGGTTCGCTACGATCGTGTACATTATGTTTATGGTATTTAAGGGCGATGTTTATATCCAAACGATTTTTGATAAATGTGATCACACTCGAATGGTTTGATCTGATTATGAACTACATTTATATGTTTATTGAGGTTACATTTTAGTCGAAATGATTTGTGACAAACTTCACATTGGAAGGGTTTGATACCAAAATGTACTGCATTAACATGTTTCTTGCAATTACCCTTATCCGAAAATAATTTGTGACAAATCTCACATTCGAATGGTTTGCTGCCATAATGTACTGCATTTATGTGAGTTTTGAGATTACTCTTTTGTCCAAATGATTTATGACAAATATCACAATCAAAGGATTTGCTACGATCGTGCACTGTAATTCTGTGTTTATTGAGGTCACCTGTTTGTCCGAATGATTTGTGACAAATTTCACATTGATAAGGTTTATTCTGATTGTGTAGTGTATCAATGTGAGTTTTGAGAGAATATTTATGTGCAAATGATTTGTGACAAATTTCACATTCGAAGGGTTTTCTGGGTACATGAACTGCATTTATGTGCCTTTTAAGATTATGTGAGTATCCAAATGATTTGTGACAAATTTCACATTCAAAGGGTTTTTTACGTTCATGCACTGAATTTATATGAGATTTAAGATTATCCCTTTGTCCAAAAGATTTTTGACAAATCTCACATTCAAACGGTTTGCTACGAACGTGTACTACATTTCTATGAGTATTAAGATGATATTTTTGTCCAAATGATTTGTGACAAATATCACACTCGAAGGGTTTGCTGCGAATGTGCACTATGTTGACGTGCCTTTTGAGGTGGCAATGGTAATTGAAAGATTTGTGACAAATATTACATTCATGTGATCTTATGCTTTTGTGTGTCCTACTATTACGTGAATTTTGATTAGCTTTTTCTTCAAGTTTTTTTAGATGCATTTTGCCAACATAAGATGATTTGGTTAAAGTAATTTGTTTAAATCTTTTCACCGTGTATTCATCATTTTTCGATCGATAATGGACTTGAAATTGACAATCATTGTGATAATTGTAGTCTTTTTTTATCAAAATTATGAGATTTTTTTCACCGAAGTAACTGGTTTGAATTTGATTTTCCTTTTTCACTAGCGCTTCACTACTTTGATATTCAGTTTTGCAAATTGTCAATTTAGGCTTCAGTTCAGATTTAACATCTTTGTACTCAATATCTATGATTATGTTCTCATCTAACCTCTCTTGTAATTCCACAGCTACGTTCTTGTGTTTTGCCTAAAATTAAAATAATGTTGCAGTTTTTATTGGTGGAACATTGAACACATACATTACGCATCACTCATTAATAAACTCACCGATAATTCATGAAGCGTTGGTGTTTCCAAGTTTTCAACTTTACAAGAATTCACCAAATCGAGAACATAATTGTCACCTGTGCTCGTCCTAGTCTCGCTCGGCTCTTCCTTTACCCTGAAGATAATTTGAGTTTGATATTGAGCGATCGCTTGAAAAATTATTACGGCATAACCCACACAAAATTCATACCTAAATACGCCACTGCTACTTTCCATCGTTTCCTTGATTATATGTATTCACACTTTAACTATCCACGGTACACACTTGGAAAATATTTAAGGTTACGCGTCTCGAGCAGCCAAGACTGTACGTCGATTTCACCTATATACATAGGCGAGGATGAACGTAATTTGTAAACAACTCGCTTGCCGTTGAAATCAGCTTCACTTCGTAGCGACTGTACCTACGCACTACTCGTGTATCAGCGAGTCGACCGCAAGGATTGGGATAAAATTTCCCCCTCTACCGTCTATACGAGCGCATGCATTGTTGTACGTTCCGCCGGTAGATTTCTCGAAAAATACTCCAAAACTCTTGGCCCAAGAGATGCTCCTTTTTCACTTCGGTTCGATTATACATGAGAATCTCTGCAAAACGTATTTTGGAAATAAGAGTTTTCATGGTAAAAGAGACAATCCATATATTAATTCATGAATGTTAATGAGTTGTAAGTCGATATCTTAATTGATCTATGGTAATAAGTTGAGGGTCGATATGGTTGGTGATTTCTAAAACACACACGGGAGATTTCCGTATTTAATATCTTTATTGAAAAGAATAAAGCCTTAGACCTATCATCGTAATATTTGCGTTGTAAACAGTTACATATGTTTTGAAATTTATTGATGTTAATTATATAAAAAATGTACACATACATTCATTAACACCGAAGAAATTAAACATTACAACAAATACGCTCATTAGATTTGACGTGCAGCCGCCAAGCAAATATCCTATACAAATCATCATCGATTGTCATTACTTTTACATTTTACATATTTTCACCATTTAATTTGAAGCCTTTTTGGAGCTTTTCTGGCTCTAACGGGTCTTTTTTTAATACGTTTTATTGCACATATTTTACCGTCCTTGACAGTTTGACCTGCAGCCGCCAAGCAAATGTGATACAAATCTTCGTTGTTCAAATTTTCCAAAATCATGTAGCAGCAGAGAGTCGGAAGCCGACAGTGTATCAGCACGCAGAAAGACTCTATCGCCCAGTCCAGGAAAAATTTATTCGACAGTTTCTCGCACAGATGCGCGAAGCAATCGCTGTAAACGGCAAAAGTCCTGCGCAAACCATTCGAGCGCACTAACTCGAAGTAATCCTTATACGTGAGCTGTTTTGCCGCCTCTTTGGGCCGAAGCTGGATCAGGTTGTAGAGCGACAAGTTCGTTTTTATCATTTTGATCCTTTTCATGAGGCCCACAAATTCCTCGTTATTTAAGCATTCTTCAATGGCCGGCGATTCCTCGAATAATCCATGATTTGCGAAAAAGTTCATAATCGTCAGGGCGTCGCTTAGTTCCAATTCCCATCCTTTTCTCTCAAGATGTTCCAGGGCCATCATAATGCCAGAGGCTAGTTCCACTTTAGACTCGAACTGTCCTTCGACGTTCGTTCTAAATCTCTCGTAAAAATGACGCTCGACGGGAAAAACGAAGCTGGACAGATCGGCGCCACGACCCAACAGTACGTCGATCAGGTCCAGGTTAAAATTCGCCACGGCCCATTGCAGCGGTGTCCGGCCCAATGTGTCCCTCGCATCGACCTGAACCCGCAGCTGTCGCTCGTCACAGATCCTAAACAATAACAGCGGCCAGCAAAGGTCACTGCCTTTCCGGCAAATATTGTGCAGCGGAGTCTCTCCTTTATCGTTTACCAATGTAGGATTGGCGCCGTTTTTCAACAGAAAACTCATCAATGATAGATGGCCGTGGCTCGTAGCTGAGTGCAGCGGTGCATCGTTCGAGTTATCCCGAGCGTCGATCTGCACCAGCGGACGTCCGTCGTCGTACTCGCTCGTGACCGTCATTATCCACCGCGCCAAGTTGACGGCGTCGAAGTCTCTCTGTCTCTGGCAAACGACGTGCAGCGGAGTCTCTCCTTTCGAATTAGCCAAATTTCTGTCGGCCCCTTTCCGCAGCAGCCAGAAGACCAGACCTTCGTTGTTTTCGCGCAGGGCCAAGTGAAGCGGCGTCTCGCCCTTGGCGTCTCGAGCGTCGACCGGAATCGGCCGATACCTCTCGAACAACGTCTCCGCCAACTGATGATTGTCGCCGTATCCTTGGCAAATAATATGCAGAGGCGTCGATCCCTTGGCATCAGCCAAGGTCGGATTGGCGCCTCGCCTAAGCATCAACTCGATCGCGCTTTGGTAGTTGCGGTCCGGAGCCAAGTTCAGCGACCACGGATCATTCCTTATTGTAACCGTCATGCTCCTCACGTAATCGTCGTCGCATTTTTTCTGGCAAACCACGTGCAGAGGGGTGAATCCGTTTGCGTCGCGCGCGTTCGGATCGGCGCCCCGTTCCAGCAGCGACTCGATAATGCGTTCTTGTCGCTCGACGAATCGCCTCTGATTGTTCTGCGCCCGACAAGCGTTTTCGCGCACGTTACTGTTGTTCCGGCTCGCCTCGGCCGGCTCATACTTGTCGATGCGGCAAATGACGTGCAGCGGAGTCTCCTCTCGGTCGTTGGCCAAGTTCGGATTCGCGCTGCGACTCAGCAAAAATTCCGTTATCCTCTCGAGATCGTTGTAAACGGCCAAGTGTAGCGCCGTACGGCCGAACTTGTCCCGAGCGTCGATTTGCACCGGATCGCGACAAAATAACGACGTCGCCCAGTCGACGTCGTCGTCGTCGAGCCTCTGACAGATGAAGTGCCAAAGTGGACCCCCGTCCGCGTTAACCGAGTTCGGATCGATCAAGCCCTACTCTATGTCCCTTTTTAGCTTACGCCTCCGGAATTTGTCTCGATTGGTCCTAACGGGCTGATCGGCGGATCCGAATATGTTGATTGATACAAACTGGACTTGTCCATTGTCATCGTACTCGTAACTTCTGTCGTTGGACGTAGACATTTTTCTGGGCACTCGCACACACAATCACTTATGTACGATGTGATATTATTCACTCTTATTGACTTGCCGTAATCCTCGAACAAGCAGACGTGTCGTTTGACATGGAGCGAATCATAGGTCAACACGCAAAAGCGCGCGAAGTATCTTTAGACTCTACCCGAAAGATGTTTCAGAGACTACTTGCACTTATTCGTAATTTCGACTGGATATGTCATGCTTGTTGGAAAGTGGTATACCCGAAGTATACCCGCGAAATTCTAATACGTCTAAGCGTAAATTCAAATTTCTATTGTAAAAAGTTTGCTTATACTATTTTTTCATTATTTTTAACATCATGATAGAGTGACAATAGAAAGTTATTTTCGCTTTAGAAGATTAAATTTCGCGTATAGGATCAATCATCGAGTGAATGTATGGTTACGAAAATTGCGAGAAAAATAATATTACAAAAACCACAATCATATTTTTTTATATCAGTCGACTTTACAGGAAGCTCTTTTGAAATGATTAATTTTACTAGGCAAAAATATTTCTCCGAAGGAATCGTCGTTAAGTTGGAATTTAAAATTGTTTTGAATGTTGTAAGAACCGTGTATTAACAGATAAATTGGTACCTTAGTTGTAAACAATAGTTCAATGACTTATAAATAAGTTTAAAACCCGGCAAAGTATTATTTTTTCTGATTATAACTTCTAATAATGATTATCTATTACAATTGGAAGAATAGCAGATGAAAAAATGAATCATGGTTATAATCAGAAAAAATAATACTTTGCCGGGATTCAAATTTATTTATAAGTCATTGAACAGTTAATATGAGCACTGCATGATAATAGAATAATATGTAAAAAAACGGCACATGTACTACGCATACGAATCGATTTTGCGAATTAAAATTGGTTCATTATACGTTATGAACTAGTGTCTAAAACGGATACGCCAATTTCTCATGCATACTATTATCGCAAAAATAGTTTATAAGTTAATAATCGACGAGGAGCTCTAATTTTTCTGAAAAGTGAAAATTCTGAGAGTGAACTATTATAGTACAGCTAAAAACCTTTCCGAATCACCGGACAGAATTTTGTTAAAATTTTTTTTCGCTAAGATCTCGTGACTGACATGAAAACGAAATTTGAAACATATGTGAAACATAACCTCACATGTTTTTTTCCATTAAAATTTTTTTCTGAAAAATTTTTTTTTCATAAGAATTTTTTTTTGAAAAAAATTTTTTTTTCATAAAAAATTTTTTTTCAAATAATTTTTTTGATAAAAATTTATTAATAATTTTTTTTTATACTTTGCCAGCTAGGTGCTACCGCACCACTTGATTCTGTAAGCTTAGGAAAATTACTGAGCCACAAATCGCGTTCACTCGTAAATATGACAACTTAGTCCGCGTGTTTGACATTGACAAAATCGTTCGAAACTTTATTTCTACTTCCCAAGTTGTTTTGAAACACGAAAATTTTCAGTAGGATTCAAGCAACGAAAAACTTTTAAATGATTTTTTTTGTTGTGCATTCTAACGTTTCGAATGCACAGATTTAGCTATGTTTTACTCGAGTACGAAAAAAATATAACGGAATAAAAATTCTTTAATATCACCGTTAAAGATTCTTGAAACATCGTTCTTATATTATGTTCAAAAAGTGTTTGATGTATAAATAAAAGCGTACGATCGAGTGAGATCGAGCGAGAGAAGAAAAAAAAAGGTTGAACTGTGTGTGTGAGTGAGTAAGCGTGTTATACAGAGAGAGAGAGAGAGAGAGAGAGAGAGAGAGAGAGAGAGAGACTCTGGATCCGTGTGTTGCAGCAGCAGCAATAGGAACGAGCGAGCGAGGTCGAGCCCGAAACCGGGTCAGCTGCTGTACCAACCACCGCCACCAACCACCCACACATATGCCCCCTACACACACATTTTCTCCTACTACTACTACTACTACTACTACTATCAACCCTCGCGCGTCGTCCTCTTTCCTCGGCGCAGGATTCGGGGAGATGTGTCCGCATGCAAGAGAACTGCTGCTGCTACTAGAGAGAAAGCTTCTCTCTCTCTCCGGCTGTATAGTACCGCTGCTGCTGATGCTGCACCATGTGCCAAAGCCAAAAGTTCAAGCAAGGCCAACGCCTCGCCCACTTCTTCTTTTTTTCCTTACGTTATGTATAGCATTCCTTACGTTTCTTCTCCGTCGCAGGATATACCATTATCAAAATTGTCTAACTTTATACAGCCAATGAAGCTTATATGTATAACCATACCGACGAGCGGCGACGTAATTTCATGTTAATTTTATGCCGGGCGTACTGTAATTTTTTTTCTTATTAGATCGGAGGGTACAGACGAGAAACGATCTCCGCGCAGGAGAGCTAGGATACACATTCCAGCAGCTCCACTACGGCGTTACACACGGAATCAATGTATCGGGTTAATCAAATTTTAATTGAATTTATTCAGACTTATTAAAAGAGAGAGAGAGAAAGCGAGCTTTTCCTCGCTCGCTCGTGCAGTATAATATCGATCCCCCTTTATTCCATATACCTCTCTGTAGCTTCCTCCTTTCTTTTTTCTTCTTCCTCCGCGTGCAGCGTCTCGTCCTCGCGCGAGCTTTTATCTCGGGTCTAAGCTACCGCGGCGGCGGCGAATGAAAAAGAAACTTTCTCGCGTATTTATGGGAGAATGTACGCCTGGGCTACTACCGTTTTTCTTTTCCTCGTTCTCTCCCTCTCCTTCTTCTTCTTCTTTTTTCTGCTCATCCTACTACTCCGCTGGTGCAAAAGTCGAACACTCTATTACACTTCAAGTTTTCATTAATACGCTCCATCGGTCGCGCGCGCAAAAATGTGTATACGAGCTTCTCCGGAGCTTCTTCATCGCTCTATATAAATGTGTGTGAAGAGAAAAGAGGTGAGTAGTAGTGGTACTATTTGAACGGGAAAATTGGTTTAGAGCTTTACGTCTTAATCTTTATTTCTTTACCTCGTCTATTTTTTTTTTTGCTCGCTCCTCTCTCTCTCTCTCTCTCTCTCTCTCTCTCTCTGGGTACGTAGCAACACACATCTCACGCTTGCTCCTCTTTAAGGCTATTTTTCTGCTGCTTTCTGCCCTTGTGGCGCTTTTGTTTTGCAGGTCTTGCACGCTCTATATTGCAAGGTTCCGGATGCATCAGGTGTTTTGTTGCATCTTTGACCCTGCAATTGGAATTATTATCATTTCTCCATCGAGTTCGACTTTGAAGGTTAGTTTTCTGAATCACTGAAAATCTGAGGAAGTCTTAAACGCGCAGTCGCAAGATTTCTACAAGTGTCCAGTGCCTCTTAAGTGTCGTGTTTACGTTTCGTGTCGTCTTCTGCTGGTGTTTGGAATCTAAGCCTATCACTCTTTCATCATGTCTCAGTCGGACACGTCGTGCCCTGCAACTTTTCAAGGCGAAACCGAGCACATTATCAAATATGTCGATATGGCAAACCAAAAATTGGTCGATAAAATGTATGGAATTATGGATCGCCTTATGGATAAGGTTGAAAGCTTGTGTGCGTCGGTTAAAGATCTCGACCGTCGTGTTTCGGAACAGGAAGTCAAGTCATCTACTCTTTCTGAATCGCCAATAAAAAAGGATCTTGAAAATTTGAAAGTCGCCACGGCACAGTGCTCTGAATTTATAGGCAAAATTCCTGGATTTATTGCACCTTGCTCACTGCAGACTGACCAGTGCGAAATGCTATTGTCTGGCGTGCCATCTGGCCTAGAGCTCTCCGACGACAAGGTCCTTGAAAAGACTTTTTCAACTATGGGTTTAAAACATCACGAGCGATTCATTACTGGGACTCGAAGCTGGAAACCAAGGAACCCACGCTCTGTCAAGGAACGCACTCGTGCCATCGTTTTCCAGTGCTCTTCATCGATTGTGCGCGATGGCCTTGTTGCTCAATCACATAGGCTGGCAAGAATAGGAAATAAGGATCTGTTTGATACTGGCGGTGAATCCCATCTTTCTCTGAGTCCTTTATGGCCCAAAAATGTATATCATCTGCTTCGTGAAGCCAAATCGCTATCTCGTCATCACCAGTATCCCAGCCCAATCGTCCGAAATTTGACTGTCTTCATGCGTATATCACCTCAGTCGGAGCTCATACCAATACTCACTAAAGAAGATCTAAATGCAGTGGCTTTGAAATCATGATTTTATTCACGTACCCAGCTGAGCTGAGCTGTCTTTTTCATGTATTTTTCTGCCTTCAATTATTCTCTAATATGTAATATTTCTCAATACTTGAAATTTGCTATCATTCGATCTCAAGCTTTCTATTGTTAATTTTGCTTGTAAATATTGTTACTGATCGATATGTAAATATTACCACCATTGCTCTGCAATTGACTGTATTATACTTTTGTATATTTGTTCTTATGGGCCACATGGGGTTCTACCCCACGGTCCGTTTCAAAATAAAACTCAAACTCAAACTCAAACTCTCTCTCGCTGTACTTACTTACTTTTCGGGAAAATGTGTCGAAGATCCGCACGCGCGGCTACACCTCGGTTAAAAGTTGTAAACTGCAGGTTTCGCCGTGTGGCTGCCGTGTCTGTGTTATATTGGCTTTTATAAAGTGCAGAAGCTTCGAGGCGGACGATTTTTCTTGTGCTATACGTTGTACCGAGCCGCCCCCTGTGCTGTGCAGCGTGTGGCTCGCGCGCCAATTTCTCTCGAAAAATTTATAGAAAACGAGGAAAGTGTGTCAAGTCGAAAACAATGTAGAAAAAATATGCTCTCGGCAGCAGCAGCAGTAGCAGCAGTAGCTGTAGTAGCCGTATGTCCTTCTCGATGACAGATAATATATATATGTACGCGCGTGTGTGTTTACGTCATATTGTATACACGACGGACACGTCAAAAAATCGCATTGTAAACTTTGAATGAAAAACATGCTCACGCACGAACTTTTTTTTTCTGGCAGCCGCTGGTGCATATATATAGTTTGTTGTAACGAAAAATAAAATAATAATGATAATAATAACGTGAAATACGTTAACGAAGATACGGGTGGTTGTTGCTGCTGCAGTTGTTGTTTTTTGTTTGCTGACGGTAACGGGAAACTCGCGAAAAAAATGCCGACATTTTTGAAAATAACGACTAGCTGCGCGCCCGGATAACTCGAATAAAGTATATATACACCACGCAGCAGCACAGCACACGTGTAAAACAGGAGTTGTATATCTTTCCTGTTGGAGAGAGAAAAAAAGAAAGGCAGAGATAAAACTAACCCCAATCCGATTAGGACAAAGGCCAATGAAAGTGTCGTCGAGTGCGGGTGCGCCAAAATAGCCGTATAACTATATTTGTAAGCCGCAAATTTAATCGAAAGGAATATTTGACTTCAAAGGCCTAATTTAGCATGCCATTTTCCTGTATTAAATATTCAGCCTGTACAGATCCTGTGGCTGATGGGGTAAGCAGCGGCAGCAACGGAGAAGAGATGCACAGTTCGCAAACTTTCATTAGTCGCTCGCGCAAGTCGCAAAACAATTGCGAGATCTTTTATAACAATTTTGAAGAACTTAAAAAACATCTTTGGGTTTAATTTAAATTAAATTATTGATCACGTCTCTCTGATTAGAAAAACAATCAGTATTTTGACCAATTTATCAAAATGTTTCATTAGTGGGTGCTCGATCGATTCAGGTTTCGGGGTAGCATTACACGAAGTTTATAAAAAATCGAGTAACAAACTAAATGCTTGCCGAATAAAGTTCCAAACAAAATGGGGAAAAAGCTCTGGGCTGATAGTTGCACGAAGAGATAGAAACGAAGTAGCTAAAAAATGAATAGAGACTAGTTGATATCGGATAACACTCTGTCAGTACAGCACGATTTTTATTGAAATTTTAGAAAAACATCTATATAATTATCTATATATTTTTACAATTATCAATTATTATTCATTCTTGCAATTGCTGGGCGCATAATCTTTCCAACCTTCATGAACTTTTTTTTTTGTACTTGAGCAATTGCCGTTTTTGTCAAAATTTTCTCTCTCATTTCTCGAATGCGTTGTACCGTCTTTACAATTCTTTATAGTTCATGGGATGCCTTTTGGTGTAGGAGCAAATGCGATTTTCGTCCAAATTTCTTTTCTCATTGATTGCATGCGAAATCTCAGCAATCTTTGTGAATTGTACTTTGGTGTCTAATTAAATTCGCCATTCTTCCAAATTTCTTCTCGCACTTGTCACATGCATAATCTTTTCGACCTTCGTGGACTATTTTTTGGTGGTAGAGCAATTGATGTTCGAGTCCAAATTTCTTCTCGCATTTGTCACACGCGTAATTTTTGAGATTTTCGTGGACTATTCTTTGGTGTTTTACCAAATTGCTTTTAACTCCAAATGTCTTATTGCAATCTTCGCATACGTAATCTTTTCGACCGAGGTGGACTATTTTTTGATGGACGAGCAAATTCTGTTTCGTTCCAAATTTTTTCTCACACTTGTCGCACGCGAAATTTCTCTTGTGCACTGTCCTCTGGTGCTGGAGCAAATGCGATTTTGTTACATATGTCTTCTCGCACTTGTCGCATGCATAATCTTTGAAACCTTTGTGTACTGCTGTTTGGTGGGCGAGCAAATTCCATTTGAGTCCAAATTTTTTCTCACACTTGTCACATGCATAGTCTTTACGTCTTTGATGGACTGTCTTTTCATGCAAGAGTAAGGTTGCTTTGCTTCCAAATTTTTTCTCGCACTTGTCACATACATAGTCTTTACGTCTTTGATGAACCGCCTTTTCATGCACAAATAAGTTACGTTTGAGTCCGAATTTCTTTTCACATTTGTCGCATGCATGATCTTTGTGACCTTCGTGTACTGTCTTTTTATGCCGAAACAAATCGAATTTTCGTTCGAATTTCTTTTCACACTTTTCACATGCGAAATCTTTGCTTCCCTCGTGAATTATTTTTTGGTCCTTAAACATATTTGTTTTTTCGTCCAATTTCCGCTTGTACTCATCACTTAGGTAAGTAAGCTCGTGGACTCTTGTGATGTGCACGAGCAAACTATGTTTATTTCCAAATCTTTTTGCGCACTTTTCACATAAGTGATCTCTGAAAACTTCGTGAAATATTTTGTTGTGCTTGAGTAAAGTTGATTTATTTTCAAATTTCTTGTCGCACTTGTTACATGAGTAATCTTTACGATCTTTGTGTACCAATTTTTGATGTGTAAATAAACTAGATTTTTTCACGAATTTTTTCTCGCACTGGTCGCATGCAAAATCTTTGCAACTTTTGTGTTCAGATATTTGGTGTCTAGTCAAATGACTTCGGAACTCAAATTTTTTTTCGCACTTGTCGCACGAGTAATCTTTTCGTTCATTGTGAATTGTGTCTCGGTGTGTTATACTTGATTCTTGTGTAAATGCGTCCTGGCAAATATCACCAACTTTTTGTTTGTCGTTTAAAGAAACAATGTCGTATTCACTTGAATTTTTTTTCGAGACAACTTCTTCGAATGTCTTATCACTTTTGTCCATTTTTAGTGTCTGAATGAAACGTTGGGCACTTCTATTTTGTACGACAGTAATTAGATGAGTAAAGTTTATCTTTCCGTGTTATGGTTTGTTTCATCGGGAAAGACAACGTTCAAACTAATTTATTTTCACTATAAACACGATCAGTATTCGAAGTAAATATGTCCAAATCGTTTATGATCATATTGT
Organism: Trichogramma pretiosum; assembly: GCF_000599845.2. NCBI lineage: Eukaryota > Metazoa > Arthropoda > Insecta > Hymenoptera > Trichogrammatidae > Trichogramma > Trichogramma pretiosum. The sequence continues at coordinate 1,638,898 of NW_019640943.1, forward strand.
TTACAATTGTGTTACCGATTTATCTGTTTATACATTGTCCGTACAATATTTAAAAAAGTTGAAAATTCCAACTTGGCGACGATTTCTTCGAGAGATGTTTTGATCTCCCCTAAACTTTAGCCACTTTCAAACAAACTCCTGACAGACGACATCGAGTAAATAGAATTACACATATGTTTAATAAAAAATTTGGAAATTCATTCCAAAATTTGCTACACCCACGCTGTGACGTAAATGGCATGCTTCGTAACTCATCACTTCATAGACCCCGTTAGTAACATTTAACATTAATTATGGACTAGTGACCAAAAAAAGCTCATTCAACACATACATTTCGATTGATTGTCTTATTTGGGGGTACTTTTATATTTCTGTTACTAATAAACAGCATTTAATATTAGTTATTATAATTGTTCAAAAACCTTCAGGCCAGTTTTCAATCACTAATACGATGATATCACTTCATGCCTCCGACATTAAATGGTGAATACTTTTAAATCCGTAAAACTGCAAGTGGTAAAGTAAAAGTAATCGTATAAGTATAATCAAAAAGCTATTTTTTTATAATACTTGTGCAAAGTACGTATTGTCGGGGCCTTCGATAGCAGTGCTCAACATAAATAATAGTCGAATAAACAAAAAATTACTATTTTCAATGTTACATTATTTAAATGTTTAATTTACATTACCACTATGTAGCTTTTTTTTCTATTAAAATCATGTTTAAAAATAAATACTGTTGCGATCATTTTAGATACGATAATACGAGTTGAAGTCTCCACCGCTAGATGGCGAGTGCCTTTATATTCAAATCCGCAAGTGATTAAATAAAGACAATTTTATATATAAGTCCAAGCACGCAAAGTGATTTCGAAATCTTAGAGCGTATCTAAACTCGCCACGAAATATGTTTTAGCTTTTTCTGCAGGACCCAGCTTGTGAATCAATTATAACTTAATTCACATGGACACTCGTTCAATTTGATCATTCTATGGATTTTTTTCACTATCAGGCCGTGTACTACCGCTTTACGCCTTGCTATAGAGCCCGTCATCGTAATACGTGTTTTTCCTGATCACAGAGGGTAGTAAAAGGATTCTTATGTTTTGCATCACCATCGAGAGACCTGTGTTCAGAGTAAAATGGGAGATCTTTATGAGTATCATGTAACTAGATCTACCTTCAAGATATAACTTGTATTAGCATCTTTTGAATTTATAAATGGCTACAATTCATCTTCTGTAACATTTTCGATGGTCAATAATACTTTTTTTTCTCAACTTTTTTCCTGTATTTTTTAGTTCTCTTTGCTTAATTGTTTTTTATTTTTATTCATTTGTTCCTCTACTTCACTGTCACCCATTTCGATTTCTGATTCATCATCGACTTCAATTTCTTAAGTGACCTATTCGATGCCGCCCGACGGTATTGACTCATTTCGTAGCCCTTCAAGTTATTCGCGATAAAGTGCATTCAATAACTTGTAGTCAATCACTGTAATGGAGTTGGATCTCGATTTTAATCTCCAAAACTATTGAAATAATAGTACTATACACAAAATAAATATCTCATTATTAATCTTACAGTACGCAGTATTAATCAAACCGGTGAAAAACGATGTTTTGATTTTAATTAGATCGATTGATCGACTAATTATTTACACATTAATTCATCGCGTCAACATTCGTGTTCTGTCGTTTACTCGAGTAAGTCGGACAAATTAGTTATCATCAGCCTATTCAAACAGTGAGACGGTTACCATACAAAGTGTAACGACTACAAAATTTTGGTTCTTTCAAGAGAGCAAAAATGTCTCTAACTCTGTACCCATGCGAACGTTGCCAAGATTATTTTAGTTCTGAATATGCTTTAGCGCATCACCATCGGTATAATCATACAAGCGAACCAGATTTGCGATGTTCGGATGGAATCGAGCTCGAGTCGCATGCAGCGTTAACCGAAACATCGTCTCACGAACCGAATCTTTGTCGAGAGTCACAAATGGAAATCGATTGCTTCGATCAGGCTTCAGTGATCGAAGGTTCACGCACCAAATACGTGTGCAAAATGTGCCACGAAGTATTTATAACCGAGAGCCTACTGACGAGCCACCAAAAACTGGTTCACCTAGAGCTGTTGGTCCACGTGTGCGCCGTGTGCCACGAAGTATTTCCTGAACGGCACGCTTTGATAAGCCACAAAGAACATTGCGATAGTGGAAATAACTACGAGTGCAACGTGTGCCACGAAGCATTTCCACTTCAAAGACTACTGACGAACCACGAAAAACTATCACACCCAGAGAGAAGTTTTAAAAGAAGAAAACTTGATACGACACAAAAATGATTTTCACGACGAACAAAACGAAAGGAAAGACGGTTCACGAGTGCAAAGCCGTAAAGAAGTTACATAAAAAAGTTTAATGACGAAACACTGAAAAATCGGTAAACGAAGAGCTAGGAATAGACTGTCCACGTAAGTGCAATTCATCGATAACAGACACCACGTGACAATACATTTGGAAAATTAGCTCTGCAGTGAAGAAAAGAACCATCATATGCAACTTATTTCAGAAGGCATTCTCGCTTCAGGACCGCTTGAGAAACCACTTAAAACTGTTTACACAGAAATTTATTCGCAATGGCAATATAAGGATTTTTTCAGTTAATACACAATGGTCGTGGATTTTATTTTAATAAAACATTTGAAATTTTAGGTATTGATTATCTAGAAAAAAATTTTATCAGTATTGATCGATTATCGGTTTCTGGTCAAGTATGAAATAATTTTGTCAGCATGTATACTATACTGAATATTGTTGTATTGATATTGATTATAAATTATACTGGCCAAACTGAAATTTGTAAATATCATCAACAAATATATTAGTCGTTTAAAATTTTCCACTTTAAACGTTTATTCTCAAAATCAAAATTTGTATTCAATAATTCTTTTCAATGGTAATAACGAAATACGGTTTCCTTAGCGGCAATCATTAGAATCGACGATAAACGCATGACACAGTGACACACACACGTACTTCAATCTAGTTTACAAATATGTAGTCCAATTGTTCTCTATAGGGGTGCAAAAGGTACAATTTTAACACTAACTTTGCTAGAAATTTTATTTGATTTGTTTACGTAAGATTTAACAATGATTAATATTATCTTTATCTGAACAGGCAATGGGCGATCGGCCATAGCTAATATTACATTTGAAACTACTTATAAATAAGTTTGAATTCCCGCAAAGTATACTCTTATCAATAACAAAAGAGTTTCGATAGCAACATGACCGATGAAGTATTGATATTTCGCAAATTAATTTGAATGGCTCAGCCGCAGCGATTGCTAACCTGGTGCACGGACAATTCCGCATTGTAAATTTTCGTCTCTCCTCGTCGAAAGATCCGTCACGTGCGCGGTAATACTATAATTGATGAAAAATACAACGACGATGCCAATATCCAAATAACGACAAATACGTAAGAGACACCTATATTCAGAAGAAAAATGAAAAAAAAAGTAAAAAAGAAGCTTGCTCAGATTTTCCTTTCCTCGATAAATATCTCCAAGCGTATGTAGGTCTAGATGATCGAATATACGTGGGCACGCGCCTCAGCTGGGTATATATCCGCCATCCGACCTGCTGCGCCGAGGCTTTTGGCATTATATTTTCATCGCTCTCTTCTCTCTCTCTCTCTCTCTCTCTTTTCACAAAAGATGAAAAGAAGGTCTCTTTTATTTACAGCCGAACAGTAGCTGTGGGAAACGCGAGAAAAAATTCAAAATTCAAATCTTGCGGGTGAATGTGTGTATATACGTGTGCCACTTCGGCCTCTTGCAGCGCTACATATTTCGTATATAAAAAATACATGTTTAAAAAAAACGCACATGGCGGTTGTTACAATGAGAGAAAAAGAAGTACACGCCCCTCGCGAGCCTCGGACAAATTTTCGGCTCGGCAGTATAATAAGCAGGAGAAAAACTGTTCCTTTTTCATTCATTTTATAATACATACGATATATATTGCACCATGTGTGCGAGTGTATTTTTTTTTTTCATTCTTCGTCCATGCTGTGTTTTTGTCGCAATACCAGCGTATCGCACACGCGCAAATTACATTCACGTACCATCCTCTCACGTACGTACGTACCTAGCTACCATACTACTCTATGCAAATTTTCCGTCGTGAATTTTCCACGAAACGTATTGCCCCGGCGAGAGAGAAAGGGAAAGAGGCGTACGACAAAAAAAGGTATATGAAAAAAAAAATGAAGGAAAAAAAAGCCGAGTGAGAGAGAAGAAACGAGCCGCGCGCCTGGCGCACGGTAACAACCAACGATGTAAAAGTCTGCTGCGAGTGGAATTTGCATCGAAGAGAGAGAGAGCAATTTTCACATTTATTCCCGCTATACCCACGGAGATACACCCAGCCGCGGCTCTGGCTTGACTGCGGGGCTATATCAGAGTTTGTATTTATTTAGGGAAATTATTAACTCTTTTGTGAACGCAAGCGCGACGCCGTGCGGGTAGGATAATACGCCGAGAGAGAGAGAGAGAGCAAAACACACACACACACAGCCTCGAGTGTACTTTTCGGGTTTTCATCTTGCGTGACGGTAGCGGCGGATTTCCCAAAGCTTTTCCCCGCGGTTTTGATGTGAATTATATAATTGCATTTCGCTGCAAAAACAGAAATGAAAAAAATAATAATAAAATATCTGCGTATCGTGGACTGTGGACAGTGAATTATCGTCGTCATTTTAAATATAATAAATGCGCGAATTCGAATCGTATATATACGTACGCTGTCATGCGTCTACGATAACGAGACACGGCTGATGGAGGGGGAAAAAAACGCGCCGAAACTGCTGACTATCCCGGAAAGCGAAGCTGAGGCAGCTCGGAGAGAAACAGAAGAAGACGAAGCGAACGAGACGCGGAGGAGGAGGAAAAATTCGTGAAAGCTGCGAGCGAGCGAGTGAGTAGTAGCGAGTGAGTGTAATAGCGTGTGCACAAGAGGGTAAGAGCTTTTTCCTATTCTCTCTCTATATGGACATCTAGCTCGACAGCTGCTACCGCTGCTGCTACTGCGAGATCTATATAGGTGCGGTACATTCGTCGGATCGCGTGAGAGCTGTGTATATAAAGCTGTATGTATAAGTTTCAACGTTCGTATGGATCTATACCCGAAATGACTCGAATTAACGTAAAATCCTTTTTCCTTTTCTTTCTCTCTTCTCTCGACTCGCGGTGACATCTGTCCTGTACATTATACGCGAGCTTTTCTCGACTTCGCAAGGTACACTTATTATACACGAACTGCCGACGAGGGACGAGTATAATTTTATGATTTATGAGGCTGCGAATAATTCGAAATTATATATATTATATACACAAGTCGATTCTCGCGCCACGTTTTATACGGTATATAATGTAATGCGAGAAAGAAAATTGGTCCCTTATCCGAGAGACGACGCAATTGCGCGCGCGCGCTTTAGACGTCGCGAAGATGGATAACTTCGCAGCTATAGCAGCGTCGTCAGAGAGAGAGAGAGAGAGAGAGAGAGATCGAAAAAAAAGAGGTAGATGAAGGTAATGGAGAAAATGTATTCATGGAATTTTCATGGGTCGTCCTTTATAACGTATAACGACGAGCTTTTGGCGTTCGAGCGACGATTCGCGTTAACGAAAGTAAGTGTATGCGTATTGCGTACGCGCTGTTTGTTTCAAATCTTCGTTCATTTTCGTCCCACTGACGGCTTTTAGAGCGCTGGATCGCGATATCAGGAATTCAATCAATTGCGCTCAATTATACGTCGCACGTGTCGACTACGTAAATCCAACGAAAAATCACAGAGCGTTTATTTTGATCGAGTCATCACTTTTTCAAAAATAATACAAAGATGATAAAGAATAAATAAATACTCAAAATATAATGCATTAAAAATAAATTAATAAATTAATAGAGATAAATAGAAATTTAATTTTGTAAAATTATCAACTCGATCGTATAGTAATGATTTTAAACGGTTTAAGCAAATATTGCGCCTGAACGAATGATTTTCATTGCGATTTTGCTGCACTGACATACGAGTGACTGTTTGTATGGCAGCACATTACTGCGTATGGCAAGTCGGCGGTAGAGGGGGAAAATGATCACAATCGCGGGTACACGAGTAGTGCGTTCAGTTGCCAGCGAGAAACAGAATTCCGATGATAGAGTAAAGTGTTTACAAATTGGTGCGAATTCAAGGTTTAGTGTTGGTTACTCGAGGCAAATAACCTCAAATAGTTTCTCAGTGTATAACGTGAAAAATCACCGTGAAAATATCATTATAATCGATCGAATGATGGAATGTAGCGAGGATACAGTGAGGTATTACTTTTTTTTATTCTTGGCGTGATATTTTTTCAAACGATTGCATCATAAAACTTGATTATTCTTCAGAGTAAAGCAAGAACCGAATGATGCATGGACAGATGCAGGCAACTGTTACAATTTTGATTTGGTGGACTCTTGCGAAGTTAAGAAATTTGAAGCCTTGCCATTTGATGAACTAACAGTAAGTTTGATCATTTTAATTATTTTCCGTTAATCGACTATTTCTATCTAGCCGATAATTTTTATTTCAGACAAAGCACGAAAATGAGGCTATGACGTTGCAGGAAAACGCAGATCAAGAAATATTTATCAATTTGGAGTGCAAAGGTGTCACACTCGAACCGACGTTTCTATCAAAAAGCATTTGCGAATCCGGACGTACACATTTTTCAGCTACTGTGAAAAAGGAAAACGAAAATTCGACCAGTTATATGATTGAAAAAGGACTATTGAATGCGAACTCCTGTTCCGAAATTTATGAATGTGAAAATCGGAAAAGTTTCAAAGAAATAGTGAAAAAAAAATCACCACATGAATTAAAAATACTTCCAGAAACTTATACTGCATATGAAAGTATAAAAATGTATTCGAATACGATACTCAGACCGAATGGATGTGATATTTTTCTCAAATCATCTGGACGAAAAGCTAATCTCAAAACTCACATTGATACAGTACACAATCAAAATAAACCCTATCAATGTGAAATTTGTCGAAAATCATTTGGGAAAAAGGGTACCCTCAAAACTCATATTCATACAGTACACAAGCAGAGTAAACCCTTCGAATGTGAGATTTGCCACAAATCATTTGGATACCGAAATGTACTTAAAAATCACACAAATGCAGTACATGATCGGAACAAACCCTTCGAATGTAAGATTTGTCACAATTCATTTGGACTGAAACATCACCTCAAAAATCACATAAATGCAGTACATAATCGTAGCAAATCCTTCGAATGTGAGATTTGCCACAAATCATTTCCACATAAAAGTGTTCTCAAAAGACATTCTAGTTCAGTACATGATCTTAGCAAATTCGAGTGTGAGATTTGTCACAAATTATATGCATATAAGAGTAATCTCCGTAAACACAAAAAGACAGTACATAATAGTATTAAATTTTTTGCTTTTGAAGAAAAAAGAAACCTCAAAAGGCACGTCATAAAAGTACATAATCGTAGTTAACGAGGAGGGAGATATTTGTCTTAAAATATTTAAACTTATAAAGACTTTTACAATCCAGTAATTTTGTGAAAAACAATAAAGAATTTCAACCTGTAATTAATTTTGTCGTTATTGTGAAAAATCTATATAAAAAATATTTCTTAAGTTCCTACTTTCTACTGGTATGCGAGTAGAAAATCCTTTTCTTGTTAACCATCACTGTTTGATAAAAAAAAGCTCTGAAAAGTAGTGACAGCTGAACCGATGCAACATATATCGTACATCTGATACGATGAAAAGATATGATTTTTTAATTATATCGTTCAACTCCGATCAACTACGTACCATAAGTTCGCACCACGTATATAAATTCAGATAAATGTACGTATACAATGAACCTGCATCACGCACAACTCAAAAACCATCACGTAGGTATGAATTAAAAAATCGAGTTCGATGTAAAGATGGCTCCATCATGAAAGTTCCAATTCAAACAATCATAATACGTTTATTACTACCCCATTAATTTTTCAAGAAAGGAGAATCTCGTTATCTTTATCGAATTGATAATTTCGAAAACTTTCGGATCCTATTGTACGCATTATGCATTTACAGATCGTTTGCAATGTAACGCCGGCTCGTCACAATATTCGCGATTATCATCGTTATCAGTACACGATCCGATTCGAGCCGTGTGCGCGTATGCGTCACCTAGCCGAGATAAAGTTAGGTCTAGGCAACGACAGAATAGCGAGCGAATATATTGTACAGTGTAGTAGAGAGGGAGAGAGAGAGAGAGGCACACGAGTAACCCGAGTATTACACAGAAGTGCAATTTCCAAAGGCTTTGAATAATGCGAGCAATCCAAAACGCGGCATGTGCAGCTCTTACATGCGATATATATACGCGCGCGTACGTTCGCTTTTCCCTTGTAACCCGTCCGAAACGTCGAATTGCGCGCCGGCCTCGTAGCGGCATTATAATTGTTGGTTACATTATCATTTCTCGTGTCTTTGAAGCGCGCGCCGCGTTTGTGCTTCGATGCGCATTTACAGCACGAAAATCGGATCCGATGCCGCTGCGTAATATTTGTGCATTTCATCGTGGGTGCATTATTCAGCCCAAAGGGCAGGTTTTTTAATTTCAACATTAAAAGTTTATAATCAAATATTTTAGTACATTACGTGCCTCGCGTGTGTTTTTATAAATGCGTGCACACGAAAGAAGAATAAAGACGAAGCAAAACGCGTCGCACACGAGAGCACCCACCACCACCACCATCACCAACACCAGTACATAAAAGAGAGAAAGCTACTCACTCAGTCAATCTCTCTTTCTCTCTCTCTACTGTGCGCTGATCTGCGCCAGCGCTCAAGCTTCCCCAAAGAGAAAACGAGAGAGTGTGCAGCAGCAGCAGCAGCGTAGAGTCGCGAGGGTGGGAGCTTGTGCCAAGGGTAGTAGTAGTAGTAGTAGTAGCTAGCTAACTGTAGTGGTGTGTGTGTGTGTGTGTATGCGCGCGTGTTCGAAAACGCAGAGAGCGAGCGAGAGGAAGAAGCAGCGGCGGGTCGCGCTTACTGGCTGCTGCGGGCGCGACAGTTCTGTACCGTTCGCGCGCGCGTGAGCTTTTCCCGAGCAGCAGCAGCGGCAGCAGTAAAGTGAGCTTTTCGTCGGAGCGAAAATACCATTCTCCACTACTGCTACTGCTACTATCGTATCGGGCGCTTGTACCACTACTGCCATATAGGTCGTGGGAGAACGTATTTTACTACACCACCGTGTGCCACGCGTTTTCCTGCTTCGTACGATCTGTTGTACATAAATAATATTCTACGTGTTTTGTGCGAACGAGTCTGTGTTGTGCTCGGTGACAGGTTGGTGTTTTGTCATTCGTTTGTTTATTTTTTTTTCAATTTCTGTGTTGTTGTTGTTGTTGCTGCTGCTAATGCTGATCGTGTATTCTTCATTCCCAAAGAGAACATTTAAAACGCCGTTCGTTCCTTCTCTTTTTCATCCTCCTCCTTTCCCATCCTGAAAAAAAAGCGTAGCAATATACGTACGGGAAAAGGCTCTCTCGGTACATTAAGCTACTTAAAAGCTATTATGCATCGAGAGTCAGGGTAGGCTGCAGCTTGCGCAAGTCGAGCTTCGGAGCAGCAGCATCGGAAATCGGTTCAACCGCTCGCACTCGCGCTCGCCTCTCGCCAATGCACTCCGACTCTCTTTCTCTCTCCGCTTTATTTTTTCAAGCGCTAGAAATTCAAACGAACGAATTGTTGTTGATCCTTCCCCCGATCCTACCGAACGTTAATGCGCTGTGTAGCATGTGAATACGAGAAAAAAAGTATACGCGCGCGAGCGTTGTTTACACTGTGAAAAAAAGCTGGGAAAATAAGCTTTTTATCGGCCCGCCTATTAGCGCGATTAAACGAGAGATTCCGCGTTTGCACAAAATGGTTATACACATGCGAAAAAATTCGTCCTTGACAGATATTTACGTGAAAGAGAGGTCCAAAGCGTGTCAGGAGTAAAGTAGCAAAAAAAAAGTAGTCAGTCTCTCTCTATTTTTGTATGTATACGAAAATTGCGAACGACTGCAGTCTCGGCAATCGCAATCCTCTGCCAAAAAATGTTTCCTTCGGTAGCAGTCGTAGATAGAGTCCTACACGACGTGACTATATTCCCAGGGCAGCGAAGCTGATTCAGGCGAAACGGTTACACACACACATATATGTAGAAAAAAAAACGTGTGCAGCAGCACACGGACACATTCGCAAACTTTCGGGGAGATTTTTTTCTTTTTCATCGACGATTTCTAGCGCGAATATAAACATATACAAGAACGACGATATTCCAGTGTGTAGCGAGCGCAACCCTCCTTTTTCGTGCCCCCCCAAACAGCATCAGCATCAGCAGCAGCAGCAGCATGTGTCCCACTTTCTCTCCTCTTTATAACGGTTATATATACACTATATACTGAAGCTATGTATACTTGTATTTCAGTCGCGCACACCTGCCCGAGAGAGAGAGAGAGAGAGAGAGAAACGAACGAGTCAAGCTCTATATCTATAGTAGATGGTATACACGAGCTGATCAGCTGACGCAGCAGTCGAAGAAACTAGTGCGTGCGGAGGCTAGCATCCGACCAGTATATATAGTGAAGTGCAGCCAGTGTGGGTGTATACAAATAGCTGCAGTGTGCGCACGAAGGAGAGAAAAAAAAATATAAATAAAAGTGATAGCGGTGTCCACGCGTTTAATAGTGGGTGCGACGTTTATTAATATAATACACGAAATTACCCTTGACCAACGAGTCAAGAAATTAGCAATTGTGTGTGTACGTGCAGTGATACAAGTGTTTGCGCGTGTGTTTACTGTGCAGCCTTGAAAACACAGGCCAATTCCAGCCCGAGTCCTCTCTGATCAAAAAAAAAAAAAAGAAGGGATAGAGACAGAGAGATAGCCTGACTGGGCACACACGTACGTACATAACATATACGTAAATATAGCACATATAAACACATAACTTCAAGCACGTGGACGCTAGGAGCTACAAATGAGCTTTGGCCTATACAGAGTGCACACGCCATGTGCATACACAAACGCGTACTATACACTGTATAAACTCGCGGCCGAGGTGACGAGCGAAGGTCTCTCTCTACTCGGTGCACACGAGGGTTGCTCGTTAGTTACCCTCACCTTTACCTGCATTGCCATCATTACCGTGCGAGTGTGGTATATATATAGCACTATAAACAGAGGCACGGCCGTGCATATCTTATCTATATACAAGTATAAACCGCTCGAAAGAGAGGCTCTATACGTATACGTACGTACGTTGACTAGAGGTCGAGCGACGGGTTGCGTTACGTGTGATACACGGCGGTATATGCAAGGGGGTGGGGCGCTCACCCACACGTATATTTATAAATGTGTGTCTAACTCTCCTCGAGTGCATGTGTGTGTGCAAAAGCGCCGCGTCGCTCGCGATCCGATTTGCAAATTGGTCCTTTTGCGGTGTGTGGCGGCGGCGGCGGCGGAGGCCGAGGCTGTGCGACGCGAGGTTCATTATAGAGATAGAGAGGCGTACGGATGCATTATTCCGCGTGTAGCTGCTGCGGTGCAATTTTCCATTCAAAGTCTCTCGCTTACTCGCCCCTTTCTTGTTTACGTTGAAAAACGAGAGGAAAAAACAAGTTTCTCCGCTACTTATTTTATTTATTTTTTTTTTTTTTTTGTCGAGCGATATGATACATCGGAAACTTTGACGGCCGACGAGGTACAGAGTGACTTGTTTATTTGCGCGAGGAAAGGGACGAGGGCAAGAAAAAAAAGTTTTTGATAAAAAAAAAGAATAATCTTTATCCTACGGAGAGTTGATAAAATATCGTATACTTTATCCTAAGTTTTGGTTTTCTCTTCGTCGTCGTCGTCGTTTTTTTTTTTTTTATCGGGCTCGAGTCCGTAAACTGGGTTAAATCTCCCGCGCGCCGCCGTCGCCGTATATATTCTCGAGGCAGAGCGCATGTATTATATATTTATATATCGTGTGTAGCGGAGACAGAGAGAGAAAAAAAATCGAGAGGTATAAATTTCGAGATAACCGTACGTAATATTTAAAATATTGAATCGTAATGTCCGGGCCATCGGCGTAACGACGACTCAAATGGGATAAAAAGAATCTCGGATAAAGATGGGAAAATATCCGCAGGCATTTTGAGCTTCTTTTCGCTCGCGTATGTGTGTACTTATTTCGCTATACGAACCCGGAGGAAAAAAGCTTCTCTCTCTCTCTCTCTCATTCACTTCTCATCCATTAAGCATCGCGTCGAGTGGGTAGTAATCTTAAAAAGTCGCGTGTATACATGCTGTAGCCCTCTCGAAAGGGCAGAGACACGCGAGTCTCTCTCTCTCTCTCTCTCTCTCTCGCTCTTTAAAAGAAAACTGGGTTTCTCGAGAAAAGAAGAAGACGAAGAAGAAAAAAAAAGGCAGAGTGAAAGAGTAGTGCTGCCCGCGCGTTATATGTACACTACACCACTCGTTGTTGTGCATTATAATATTATACATGAAAAAAATTGCGCCGCGATTAATCGTCGTAATTAGCGTTAAATTCTAATTTTTTTTTTCATTCGCACTAAGCTTCAATTTTCTTCGAATGGCACTGATTAACGCGGACTCCAATACTTTATTTCATACATTAATCCACGAGGATGAGAAATCCCATCTCTGCCTTCGCCCTTTTTTCCGATCGAACGCGCCAATCAAAAGGGAGAAAAATCTCTGTCTCTCTCTCTCTCTCTCTCTCTCTCGTTTCTTCTGATCTGTCGTCCGTGCTCGTCGTCGCCGCCGTCGAAATTGAAAAAGAAAAGGAAAAAGGAAAGAGATAATAAGTCGCGCAGAAAACGTCAATGGACATTTGATAGAAAGCTATGTAGAGCTACGGAGGAATTCGAGTGGCGTATTTCGGATTAACGTCGTCGTCGGGGTAAAAAAAAAGAGGAGCAGGAAAAAAAAGCTGGTCAACGCGAATAAGATCGAAATCGACGTGTGTGTGTATACCATCGTGCATTATATATATAATATGAAACGAGCGCTCCAGACGACAGCAGCAGCGACACATGTACTCGTGAAAATTCAAGAATTCCTCCCGTGGGGGGTATTATATTATACATATCTTATAACGTTCACCGGGCGGAGAAGAGAATCCAGGTGAATAGAAATCATTGCCCTTTGTTTCGTTTTCAAAAGAGATGAAAGTAGCTGCTCGGGGTAATGTGCAAGCTCATCTCTCTCTCTCTCTCTCTCTCTTATATAGCTCCGATGTTCTTGCATTGCTGCTGCTGCTGCAACGTCAATACAGCACAAGACCTTTTGCAGTTTTCTCTTTTCTCTCCTCTTGCTACTCAGCCCCCCCTTCTCTCTATTCATTGTTTTCAACCGACGACCTACAATTCCTATACTAGCTCGTGTCTCTTTCTCTCTCTCTGTGTATCAAAGATGAGCAAGGGAGAGAGACAGTTATATATTGAAAGAGAGCTATGCATATTATATCTGTGAAATGTGCTTTATGACGCGCAGGTAAAATGTGCATGAAATGATATTTCAAAAAAGAGGGAAGGAACGGGATGTACGCGAAAAAAAAAGTACGAAAAAATGCCGATATCGAAAACCGATGTAATGGAAAAATTTCCCTTCGATGCGCGCGTCAGAGGCGTTTAAAAGTCGGCGTATTACAGCTCTGAAAATGTAGTGGGAGGGCCCGCGGGGGTCACCAGTGTGGCGCATCTGCGGCTGCTGTTTGAATATGCAAATTTTTTGCTCGCGCGCGCGCGAAAGATATTTCTTTTTAATTTAAAAGTGAGAGAGCCCGCGAGAGTCAACATATCGGGTCAAAAACTTTCCTTTATAATGAAAAAATTAACTCGGTAGCGGGTAGCCGATCTAATTTAGTTTTTACATCGCTCTTGCTCTCTCCAACTTCTTCCGTATACTCCTCCCTTTTTTCTCCCCAAAGAGTATGGAGTAGAATAAACCAATTTGGATCGGCCGTGCCGGCGGTCGAGCGTATATATGCAAATCTCGGCGTACGTCGATACACGAATCCCCCGCAGCGCAAGTGTCAGTCTATACTCTCGGGCTCCCTCGAGGCTCTAAAGCCGCAAGTAGCTCACACACACACACACACAACTACGCCCAGTACGGGTCATCGACTCGACTTCTTACTTTACTATTATTATTATTTTTTGTTTATTTCTCTTCACAGTTACCGAAAAAAAAGGACTAAAAAGAAAAGCAATGATGCATCGTCAGTGGTCGCGGGGCGAGAGCGTGGCGTCGTCGGGCTACGGCGGCACGATCACGGCGACGGCCTCGCGCCAGGCGAGCTACGAGGTTGACGCGCAGGACTACGAGGACGAGCAGATACTGGGCTCGAGGTGAAGCATCGGCACGGCGACACAGGTCGTCGGGCCATCGTCCGCGTCGCTGCTGCGCCAGCAGCAGTCCACGGCCTCCTCGTCGTCGCATCACAACAACAACACCCCTTCCCGCAGCGGTACCCCCAAGCCGCAGATCAAGAGCGTCGCCGAGATGGTCGACCGGCCCAACTGCCACGACTGGACCCATCATCATGACAAGTTCAATATATCCAACACGGCCATGTCCTGGGACTCGATCAGCTCGAGGGATTACATCGGGTAAGCCGCGGGACGCGGAGATATATACGCGCGTCCGACCGTAGCGTTGACTCGCGCTACTTATACGCAGAAACTTTTGCGCTTCGCGCACGGCTGCGGCGGGCGTGGAAATAAATATCAAAAGAAGGAGAGTTGAGAATTCCCGCGACTGCTGCTACTGCTTTATGCAATACTTTATCGAGGAGCGCGTGTCGCGCTCCACCTGGCAAGTATGACAGGAACTAAGTGACGACACGCCGCTACTCATATACAGCCCATTACTTTCCGCCAACTTTCTTGTCGCTCTAAGTTGAATTTGATAACAGATATCGAGAATCTGATAAGCCCATTAGATTCCTTGGAAAAAATCCTATCGATATGAGGTATTCAGATTTTCGAAAAGTTCACGACTTTTGATAAAAATAACATTATTAAAGTGAGAAGCATGAAAAATGTTCACACCTACAATATGTTCACACCTAAAAAGTGTTCACACCTCATATATACGCATTGCAAGTGTGTGTTGTGTATGTAAGCGCTGTCGCGTACATGTCGCATATATCGCAGATTCTCCGAGAAGTGGCGGTGTTTTCGCCCGAATATCATCCCGGGCGACTCGCTCGACGCAATATGTCGAGATCTGTCCTCGACGATGACTTTCTCCGGGAAGTCGTGGTGTTTTCACACTAATTTCGACCAGGGTGTCTCGCTCGACGCACTAGGTCGTGATCTGTACTCGACGATGACTTTCTCCGGGAATTCGTGGTGTATTCACACGAATATCGACCAGGGTGTCTCGCTCGATGCACTAGGTCGAGATCTGTCCTCGACGATGACTTTCTCCGGGAAGTCATGGTGTATTCACACGAATATCGACCAGGGTGTCTCGCTCGACGCACTAGGTCGTGATCTGTACTAGACGATGACTTTCTCTGGGAAGTCGAGGTGTTTTCGCACTAATTTTGTCCTGGGTGGCTCGCTGTACCCAACAAGTCGGATTGCAGACTGAACGATAATTTTCCCCGGGAAATCGCGATGTTATCGTACGGAAATCACCTATATAAGTCCGCTCGATGCACTAGGTTGGGATCCGGACTCGACGATGACCTTCTTCGAGAAATCGCGATGTTTTCGCATGCATATCATTGTCAATACGTATTTTTCTAATTTTCTATGTGGGTTATAAGCATACCTATATAAATAGTATAATAATCTGAAATCCCATGAACTCTTGTTTTTTAAAAGAAAATATATGATCAAGTATGTCCGTCTCATACTCATAATTTTGTGCTACCTTATGTTTGTTAACTATTGAATTGGTAATCTTAAGTCGTAAATGACAATTAATTTTGTGGCTATGATATATTTGAAATCAAATTAATTCTGTCAAGTATTGAACAAACTAACAATTTTTTGTTTTAAACTGTTATCATACTGAAATGTTTACAATAGAATAATTCATAACCGTTGTAATACTTTTTTCAAAAGTTTAAATAGGGGCAAGTATGACAGTCTGATCCTTATAATTTTAATCTAACTTTAAAATTCTCTCTCTCATTTATGAAACTTTTAATTTCAAATTGTCAATGATCAACTACTTAGCTATGATGATAATGAGATCCAATACATTCCGACAAGTATTCAAGCAAACTAACATTTTTATTACTTAAACGAAAACCACAATGCAAAGTATAGTTGTTGTTAAAATTTATAGTAATTATTATTCAATTATATACAGTGATAAGCGAAATGATATACTCTCATGCGATCATGCAAAGGTAACAGTGGTATGTAAAAAGACCTTATTATGACTCTACTTGCCCGGCCGTCTCGATCGAATCCGATGCGAATAATACAATTTTACATACCGAAAGCAAACTATATAATATACAAGAATTTTCTAAACTTTAAGTTAAAGTTTTTACTTCAATGGTGTATAATAACATAATCTTATATTTCAAGTTCTTCCTTTACATTAATGACATTTAGAAACTTTTTATGAATTGACGGAAGAATGATTCTGAGAAAAAACGGTATATCAAAACGGAAAAAAGAATACAGGGTGATTACTTAATATATTGTCTTCAATTGAGTAAATTTTTTGCGTGTTTTCGTATAGATTAGAACAGTAAATGCATTGTAGATACATTAAATGAAAGACTACTATTATATAATACATGACGATTGCGAACGTCTTGAATTCGATCGAGACGGCCGGGCAAGTAGATTCATAATAAGGTCTTTTTACATACCACTGTTACCTTTGCATGATCGCATGAGAGTATATCATTTCGCTTATCACTGTATATAATTGAATAATAATTACTATAAATTTTAACAACAACTATACTTTGCATTGTGGTTTTCGTTTAAGTAATAAAAATGTTAGTTTGCTTGAATACTTGTCGGAATGTATTGGATCTCATTATCATCATAGCTAAGTAGTTGATCATTGACAATTTGAAATTAAAAGTTTCATAAATGAGAGAGAGAATTTTAAAGTTAGATTAAAATTATAAGGATCAGACTGTCATACTTGCCCCTATTTAAACTTTTGAAAAAAGTATTACAACGGTTATGAATTATTCTATTGTAAACATTTCAGTATGATAACAGTTTAAAACAAAAAATTGTTAGTTTGTTCAATACTTGACAGAATTAATTTGATTTCAAATGTATCATAGCCACAAAATTAATTGTCATTTACGACTTAAGATTTATCGTATACTGCCGGTGCGCGAGCACAAAGGAAAGTATAGGAGGCCGAAGATTAAATTTTGCGAAAATACGATTAAACTTTTCTCGAGTTGATAAATTCTCTTTAACGCTTATGTGCACTGTAACGCGTGTAAGGATTATATCACGACGGATTTTCCAACTCGCTAGCTCGTAATATATATATCCACGCGGCTGTGCGCTTATATTTCCGGCGCTTCGTAGTTTTATCGATTTCCGTATCAAGGCAGATATTTACACTCCGTGATAAAGTTTCCGATACATACTAAATTTGTTGTTGATGTTGTTGATGTTGTTTTTTTTTTGTTACGTAGGCATCAGCTGTCCGCCACTGCGCTGCTCGGCAGCCCGGACGGCTCGAGGCATCCCCTCGACGTCTACGAGTTCTCCGAGGACGACTATCGCCGACAGATGGAGAACGGCTCGGACAACGGCACGGGCAGCTATCACGGCCTCGGGCTCTGGGAGTGCCTCGTCGGCTGCCGCAACAGATTCGACCAGCAGCTCGCCCGCAGAAAAGTGAGTAGCTATTCGCGATATGTCTCTTTAAATATATCGCTGATCTCGTGGCGCGAACGAAAGTCACCGCGAGAATTAATATAGCTCGATGTCGGAACCTCGACCCTTGACCCAGAAAGATCCCACCCCCGGGGGGCAGGGCATTCGACTCTCGATTTCTTTTTACTCCTTTCTCCCGCTGCTGCTGATGCTGCTGGCATACAAATTATATCGGAATTATACTCATCCAATAACGCGTATATACACACAATAAAATATAACGAGTGGCTATATAACTGCTTCAACTCGCTCGTCTCGAAAATAAGAGTAGAAAGAAAAAATCTCCCAAACTCTGGGAAAACTGTTCGCTCGCTCCGGCCGAGTAGTAGTAGTAGTAGTAGTAGTAGTAGTTTTCAAGGATCTTTCGCCTCTCAAAAAGAGAGTTGTATATCTTTCCCGAGCGTCGAGTATTAGCGCCTGAAAGGGCTCCACCAGCGAAATTGCTTTGTTGTGCTCTGCTGCTGCGAAGCTCTCGCTCACTCGACTCGAGAGTTTATGCGGCCATTGTTTACATATTCATTTTGCTAATTCACTCACGCGCTGCACTTTGTAACTTTTTTTATTAATTGTCGTTGTTCGTCTATTCTACGTTTTTTGTTTTATATACTCTACTTCGTTTCCCGTTTATAAACGATTTCCGTCGTTGATGGATTTTTTTTTTGTCCATTTGCCTCTGCTTTCAAAGTCGATAATGACAAAAAGGGCGAATAGTTGAATATTGAGAAAATAAAAGAGGAAAAAAAAAGTATTAAGTGAAACTCAGAAAGCGAAAGAGCTGGAAAAATAATAAACTCGCTTGGTACATCGTTGGGCTTTACCGTCCGGTTTGTTTATCGAACCCTTTTGCGAGCCTCTAAGCTTCTTATTTGAATAACGTTTTTGTGCTCTCGCACGCGCGCAATTTTTTTTCCCTCTTTTCGCTGCACTGCACTCCGCAAAACGCTGTAAATTTACCCATTCTCTCCTTTTTTCTATACTTTCTCTCTTTCGTCTCTATATATGTATGCACCCACAGAGCAGCCGCCCGTGCGTTTATTTTCATTCTCTAAAACTTTTTCTCTCTCTTTCTCTCTCTTGCGCGCTCACACATAACAACTATACTGGCCGAGTTTTTTCCGTGTAAATTCACCTCGTCTCTTTTTACCTATCTCGCGTTTTTTTTTGTCCCTCGTCCATTCGATACCCAAGAATAATCCGAAAAAAAGAGAGGGACTTCAAGGGAAAGAGCATGGTTATTGTAACTTTATAATATAAGATTTTTGTTTAGTTCGTTGACGGTCATATCGCAGATTTCGCATCCATCGTTCGAAAGATTTAATTGTATTTTAGTTTAAATTGTATAATTAATGAGATCCTCCATATAAAAAAATCCGAAGATATGAATAGTGGATGACTATGAGGCACCTAGATTTAACTACCGATGATTAGGTTTTCACTTCTGAATTCGAAAGTGACATCTAGCGGCTGAACTTCTACTATAAATACATATGGGCTGTAGCACATAACGGTGATAGTCCAAAAAATGAAATTGAAACAAAGTATGTACTTTTGGACAGTAGGTACATTGAAAAATGAAAATCCCGAAAATTTCAGACCTCTAGGTCCATCTTTCATGGATCTGCAGGGTCTCAAAAGTTGGAATTTAATTTTTCAATTTTATTCTAATTCCCTAGGGCGAATAAGAAAAAATTATTGAAACATGATTTTTATTGTAAAATCAAAAAATCAACTATTAGGTTAATAATGCAATATGTTTATTCGAGAGCATATTAAAGATCAATAGACAAGGAAAATGAGAGAAAAACCATGTTTTTGATTCCTACAAGAGATATCATGGTTCATGTGATACAGCCCATATACACTCGCATAATTCGAAGTTTAAAAATTCTTAGATTTTACGACGTCTCGTATGCCTGTACAAGCCTTATTTCGTCATTAAAGAAGCGTTTCGAAAAAATGTTTTCTCCAAAAAATCGACATCCGCTGTGTTGTCGAGTACAAAGCAGCGTATATATACTCGAGCGAGCTTCGCTCGCACACAGAGCCCCTGAGCTTTCGCTTTTATTTCTCGCTTCGCTGCGCACCACCACCACCACCAACCTACATAACTACAACAGTCGCCACACACACACACACATAAACACAAAAGTGTGCCAGGTGCAAAAGTGCACAGAGCAGCAGCAGCGGCAGCAGCTCAGAGTTCAGGGCTAAATCGATAATATCAGCAGGCAGCCTTGCTACGAGATATCGCGTTACGCCTCGCTCTGTGTTTTAATGCGTTTCCTCCCTTCCTCTCTTTTCGTGCTTTTACCTGGGGGAAATATGATCGATTTGCATAAATGTCGCGCTGCCGACTGCTGCTGCTGCTGCCTCTCTGACCTCTTGAGAATTTACGGCATGCGCGCGAGAGAGAGAGAGAGAGTTCGAATTATTAAAAACGGACGAGCCGCTGCCGCTGCGCTTTTGATTAATATTCCCTGTGATAGTTTGTTCTACTAGAGGTCCCCCGCCGTATATGGACAATTTGCATATCGTTATCCTTTACCCATTTCTCTCTCTCTCTCTCTCTCTCTCTTTTACGCATTACACGTCCGAAAGTGACTCTCGTCGAATTACATAAATCATAAATCGGATCGATTTCATTTCGAGTGAGAGATTCGTAGTAAAAAAAAAAATAAAAAAAATAAAAAGTTCTTCCGTCAGGATTGGAGTGACTACGCGAAGTCGTCCTAACGAAAAAAACTTTGCCCTGTTAAGACACTTGCTACTACACTTTTTTTTCTCCTCTTTCAACTGCTCTTCGTTCACTTCGTTCCGCTTCATTTGTCGAAGTTGTGTATAGTAGTGTTGTCGCGCGCGAGCGCGGCAGTTAATTATATATATTCTGCCTCGCCTGCGCTTTTTTTTTTTTAAATCGCGACAGCTGGAAAAGTCGAATTAATTAAAATATTCCCTCTGCTCTATCTGCTCTCTCGCGAGAATATTTAATGAGTCGCGATTAATTAGCCCGACGAGACGCGCGGCGGACTTTTATCAGATTTTACTCCACTTCCCCCACCCCCTGGTTGGATGCAAAAAAAAATAAAAAATAAAATGAAAAGCTTCGCTTTCCTACAGCTAACTTTTCTCGCTGTATCATATGCTATAGGGGAGAGACGGGCATGAGTGACACCATAACTTCAAACTTGCTTCCTGGAGCGAATTTTTAAAATTTTTCAAATCTGAAACGATCAGTGCAAAGGGGAGCTCAAGCTCTATAACATATATTAAAATTAAAAAATTACAATGAAATTTCTATTTTTTATTGAATTTCAAAAAATTTGTCACAATTGCCCGTCTTTTCCCATGGGCCGGGAATTGTGCCATAGGAGTCGGGCACGAGTGTCATGTATATTATCATGCAAAAAATACATATATGTGTAGAATAATATATTTTTTTACTCAAAAACAATGAAGTTTAGAGAAAAAGTTTATGGAATGAAAAAGTCTCCAAATTTATCGAGAAACATTCTCAAATATTTTCAGAATTTTTTGACATTTTTTTAAGAGATTGCACTCGACGAATTGTCGGAAAATTGAAAATCGTCTCCGAAAATTCTGAAAAAATTTGGGGCTTTTCTTTGATAAATTTTAAGACTTTTTTGTTCCATAAACTTTTTCTCTAAACCCAATGGTTTTCAAGATAAAAATCAAGTTTGGTTTTTTATAAACATTTCATTTGAGAGACGCCATTTTGTTAGAAAAAGTCGCTAAAAAAATTTAGGAAAATTCCTTACGGTACTTCTACATCCATAATTACCTCTCATCATATTTATACCTCGAGTTTTATACTGCAAAACTTGGAAAAAATTTCTTTAAGTTGATTTTTCGCGCAAATTTTTACGTTTGTTTTCGTTTAAACAACCATAACTTTTTGACGAAGCATCAAATCTTAAATTTGAGCCCGGATTCTCAAAGGGCATTAAATTTTACATGAAATTATGTATGCGCAAAATCTTTTTGCGTTTCAAAATATAAAAAAAAATCGCGTCGATCACGAACAAAAAATTTCATTATTCTGGACGTGAATGGGTTATTGATAGGTCGTCATGTGACACTAGTGCCCGACGGAAGGTGACCCTCGCGCCCGGTTTGAGTACCTTCTTTATTTTGTTAATAACTTTTTTAATATTAATCGTAGAAGAATTAAAAAAAAAGGAAATTAAAGTTCAAGCTTCTAGCTTTCTAGTGATATAAATTTCAAAAGCAAAAAAATGTTTTTAATCGTTTTGCTACTCAGTTGAAATATTGGTTATATTGGATTTTTTAGTCAAAAATTTTCAACAATTTTTTTTTTGTTAAAAAAAATGGATTTTGAAAAATTTTTTTTCGTACAAATATCATTAATGATGAAAGGACTATGAAAAAATTTATTTCATAATTTTAAGTTGAAAATTGCATTTTTTATGGGGGTGACACGGTTACCAGCCATGTTCCACTTACCCGCCTCTCCCCTATATCTATCTGTATGGAAACCGATACAGCTTTAATATTGACTCGGCGTCCTTCTGCACTCCCATCGTCAAAGAAACACTCCCCCGGCTCTCGAGAGCTTCTGCTACGGCAAATGTACTCCTCGTCTTATATATATTTATTTAAGCTGCGAAATCGAGCGCGTAATCTGGTGTTTATTATTTTGTTGCTTTCGTGCGATCGGATCCCTTTTTCCTCTGTGTACACTTGTGCAGCAGAGATACAGCGAACATTTTCCCGATAAAATCGCTTATTAATCGAAAGCGGTATAGCAGCAAGGCAGTGTATATAATAATTTTCTGCCAAGTATGCGGCGCGCGCGAGCGTATTTTTACGCGTAAAATACATAGAGCGGGCGGTAATTGCAACGGAGCCGAGAGAATACACAATGTGTACAATGTATATAGCGCAGAGAAATCGCTCGAGATCCATCGAACTTTTCTCCCATTCAATTATCGATGCGCCTTCCTTGCTGCTGCTGCTGATGCTGCTCGAGCGGAAAGGGTCAACTTTCGTGCGTTCGATCGCTCAGTCGAGTATTTTCCGATAAGGAATTCAGTTTGGTACGCGCGTATAAAACGAAGTTTATCGGCTCGCATTTCGAGCGCTCGTGCGTATACACGAGAAAAAGAAGAAGAGGATGAAATAAGCAGTATTTAAAAGAATGATATTATGAAATATTCAATATTTTTCTTCCTCTCTTTTCTTCGTCGTACAGGTGGAGCAGGGCCTGAAATTGTATCGGGCGCACAAGCAGCAGGCGGCGGTGCGCAAGTGGCGCGGCGCCCTCAACAACATCGGCCGCCGCGAGGACAAGTTCGCCCTCCTCGGCTACCTCTATCAGGCTTACATGGATTGGGGCAAGTACAGGTTGGTACATTGAACATAAATGGTATACGGGCCAAACTACTCTGCGTTGTGAAAATTTAAGCAGTTAATTGAAAAATGAAAATTTCTAATATACTATTTGAGCGATATACTTTTTTAAGATAGTATTTGACGGAAAGAAATTAGAGAAAAATTATGCCAAATTTAAAAAAAGAATTGTATTGTGGCGAAAAACATATTTCAATTCTGTCTTATTCTCTGATTTGAAATTATAAATATGATTTTGGCTTATAAATTTAAATTTCCCTCGTGAATCAAATACTTTAATATTCACCCTATAAAAAAAGAATAAAATATCAAAAAAGCAAATCCAACTCTGAGGCTCTGTGAATTAACGACTAAAATTTTTGAATAATAACACGTGGTTATAGTTTCTACTTCATTTTGCGCCCTTACATAAACATCGTTTTTCTTCCTCTCTCGCTCCTTTCCTCGTCATCATCGTCTTCTCTCTCTCTCCTTTTTTTTACGACCGCGCTCGAGCGAGATTTACGCCCGCGCGATATCGAGCGCGAAAGTCTCGCGTACCTGGCCTTTTAATGACTTTCGTAGAAAAAAAAAAATTTTTTTTACTACCCTCGAGTATTTTTTTTATGCGTACTTGAACACCCACACGCACACACACTTACAGAGACAGCGTGGAGTTCAGCCATCGGCAGCTGTGCATCTCGGAGGAGCTCGACTCGCCCAACATGCGCGCCGAGGCCTATCTGAATCTCGCCCGGGCGCACGAGCGCCTCGGCGCCCTCGACCGCGCCCTCGGCTTCGCCCGCCACAGCCTCTACAACGAGTGCGACCAGTGCGCCACAGCGGGCCACGTGCACCTCACCGTGGGCCGCGTCCATCTCGAGCTCTCGGGCTTCTGCAAGGCCCTCGAGGCGTTTCAGCGGGCGCACAAGATCGCCCACTCCATACAGGATCCGTCGCTCGAGCTTCAGGTATAAAGCGCTTGCGTTCGCGAGTTCGTGTATTGAAACGTATATATAGCTCGTACTTTGTTGTTGTTGTTGTTGTTGTTGTTTTGGTGCCTACGGGGCATATCGTGCAAGTATTGCAACTTGCTCCGAAAAAGAACGACGATTTAATTACAAAGCTCGGCCGAGTCCAGAGCTATTTTGACACGAGCGTATGAGATTCTCGTCACTGTCTTGTATAACAAGTACGTGTCAGAAACTTCTGTGTATTTCTCGGTCATTTTTCTGGCCAACAACATGTGATATCGTTTGAATGACCATATTTTGAATTAAAATTCGTACGAATCATCGTTCAATCGGGCGTTCAATAAATGAAAAATAACCAATGTTGAACGTAAATTAAATTGAATTTATACAATTATATACAACTATTTCAACTGTGCCACTTACAGATTTACAGAAATAAAGGTACTCGCCATCTAGTGGCAGAGAATCTAAGTAGGATCAAAATAATTGAAAACTGGTCAATTTCGGATCATTTAAAATGCGCTGAATATTTTTAACGCTATTGAAATGACCTGACTCAAATTGCTAAAAAACAAGGCATTCTTTCGCCATTAGGCCAAGCGTTTCCACCAAATTATTTCCACCAAATTATTTGAAATAATTCTAATAATTTTTATTGTAGTATAATTTCTGCACACATGATACATCAGAAAATTGATTTTACTATACTTGAAAATTAGAAAAAAAAATGGCAACGACAGCAGCATCGGCAGTACAAAAGTAATACATATTATTCGTTCACGAGAATTGAATGCGAATTGAATGTAAGTCCGTATGCGTGGGCAGGACTCGAACCGAGCGCAAGCTAGAAATTGTTTTAGTTTTAATTCAGTTGTAAAGCTTCTCCTCGGAGCTAGCCCGAGACGACGGAGAAGTTGATGTATATTACGCGCGTACGCGAACTTGGGTCTGCGCCTTGCTGGAAACTCGAGAAGTTACGTGTACACTTGCTTGGCGCAGACACGCGTAGATATATATGTATGAGCACGAATTTAATCGATTACCAAAAATGTGCGCCTCAGGTCTACGTCGGCCTGTCGGAGCTGTTCTGCCGGCTGCAGGACGCCGACAAGAGCGCCAGATACGCGGCGAGGGCCTACGACCTGTCCAGGAGTCTGCAGCTCGGCGATCTCAACTCGCGGCATCATCGGGCGGCGCTGCTCCAGATGGCCGCGTCGCTACGGAAAAAGGGCGAGCTCGGCGACGCCCACGACTACTGCTCGGTAATGTCATTTTCATTTTTTATTTATTCATTCATTTTTGCTTCCTCATAGAGGAAGCTTTGTGACGGGCTGAATTTCAGCATTCGTAAATAAGCATCGTAGGGTCAATTCGATGATATATCCTTAAACTAGATCGAATTTCTGACACATGTTGGTATGTATGTATGTGTGTGTGTGTGTATGTACGTGTGTATGTCTGTGCAGAGTGATATCTCGATGACGGGAGGTCGTATCGTTACTGTAGATGGCTCATTTTCTTCGTAATTATGAAAGGAAGAAGCCAAAACATGTTTTTTTCTTCTAGGTTAAGTATTTAAAAAGTTATGGGGGTTTTTCGGAATTTTTTTTTTTTTTTTTGTCATTTTGTTCTATAATAAACCGGTTTTTCCTTATAAAAGTAATACTATTTTGAAAGAAGAGCTTTTAACTTTTCATTGAAGATGAAAATGGTAAAGATTCACTGTCGGGTTCAGAAGTTTTACATTCTGAAAAGAAATTTGGTTTTTTGGGGTGAATGTGTTGGGATGTGTAGTGATATATCGATGATGGTAGTTCGTATTTTTAGTGTAGATGTCTCATTTTATTTGTCTTGATGAAAGGAAGAAGCCAAAAAAACATTTTTGTTTCTGTTTTTTTTTGCTGACCTGGCCCAGAGTGTTATTCAAGGCGGCCCAATTCGTAACGGCCCGCCGGAAAAGTTCCCAAATTCCCAATGGCCAGTCCGCCTCTGAAGGCAACTTAAAAAATTTAAGGTCATGTTTTTCAATGCGATAAAGCAGAAAAAAAAATTTCGAGTTTGATTTAGGCTCGTATCGCTATATATAAATTTTCCAATTTTTAATTATTTTATCTGAAGGCCTGAAGTACTTGTTGATATGTACTTTTATGAATTTTTTTAGATTTTTTAATTTACATATTAATATTTCCAAATTATTTTTTTTTTTGAGGAAACTACCTTAATTGTTACGTCATCGTGAAGAAAATCGATAAAAATTATATATCAAAGAATAGAAGAACGTTGGCAATTGATTCCACAAACAGAAGTAATTTATGATTGAAACTGTTTTGTGAACAAATTAGAAAAGATGATATTAATATTTTCAAATTATTTTTAAGTTAAAAAAAAAGTATGAGGAAGCTACTTGCCAATACATTAGCAGCGGTTTCTTTTCTTCATCCTATATGGGTATATAAAATCCAACAAAAATAAACGAATGACACATTTTTTCTTTCAATTAATTTATTCGAATAATATGGAAAATATAAAGTATACACATGCTCATTGCGATGGCATTTTTCGGGCCTTATTACTAGCCGCGAAGCAAATACTACATAGATCTTTGTTCGTAAGTAATTTATCGATGATCATTTCGCAGCAGAGAATCGGCAGTCGTCCGTTTGTCAACTCGTAAAAACAATCCAGGGCCCAGCTTCGGAAAAATTCTCTCGTTATTGTTTCGCACACATAAGCGACACTAGCCATAACTTCTTCAGACGTGTACATTCTACGCACGGATGGTGTTAAATTCTTACGAACGAATAAGGTTGAGCGTAAATAATCACTGCGGATTGCACATAGGAATTTCCAGAAGTCCACAAGTTTTAATCGTTTTTCCATGGTTTTGGGTGGCAAACGAATCAAGTCGTAAAGCGACATACTGGGAATTATCATAATAGTTTTCGCATCGCTCACGAACTTTTCTTTGTCAAACCAGCATTCTTCAATTTTGGTCGAATATTTGAAAGCCCCATTCATAGTCAAAACTCGCATGATCGTCAAGGCGTCGCTTCGGTCCAACTCGTATCCTCCTTCCTCGAGACGTTCGACGCAGGCCACAGCGCCGGACATTACTCTTACTTTAAATTCATCGTGTGGAATTTTATTTTTCATGAAGAACTCACCGAAATGTATCTCGGCTGGAAAAACGAAACTGGACAAATCGGCGCCATTGGTCAAGAGTACATCGACCAAGTCCGGCCTGATATTCGCCACGGCTAATTGCAACGGTGTCGTGCCCTCCTTGTCCTTGGCGTCTATCTGCACCGGCCGCCGAACTTCCTCGCACACCTTCAGGAATGTCTCCATTGACATTTCTCCAAACATCCGGTCGTGCTTCTGACAAATGACGTGCAAGGCGTTGGCCAGATTCGGATCGGCGCCGTTTCGAAGCAGCGATTCGACTGTCTTCTTCTTGTCTCTGTACAGAGCTAATTTCAGGGGTGTTTTTCCAAATTTGTCCCTGGCATCGACCTCTACCGTCCGCTCGAGGTCGTCGCAGGTTCTGAAAAACAATTCCGCCACCTCGTCGTCGTCGTCAAGCATTCTCGCACTTATGATATGCAACGGAGTCAAGCCTTCTTCGTTGGCCAGGTTAGGATCGGCACCATGTCGTAGAAGTAACTCGGCCGCTTCTTTGTGGCCGTCGAGGAGGGCCAAGTGCAACGGTGTGCTGCCCTTCTTGTCCTTGGCGTCTATCTGCACCGGCCGCCGGACTTCCTTGCACATATTTAGGAATATCTCCATTGTGATATGAAACATTCGATTAGGTGGCTTTTGACAAATTACGTGCAAAGGCGTCGATCCCTCGGCGTTGGCTAGATTTGGATCCGCGCCATTTTTTAACAGACTTTCGATCCACTTCGTATGACCTCCGGTCACAGCAAAGTGCAGGGGCATTGTTTTTCCGCACTCACGCACAAACGGAGTCACTGAGAATCAAAAAAAAAGTATTTAATTTTTACACAAAAATAAAAACACGTGTTGCAGGATCGATACGATATTTTCCAGTTGTTCGCTCTTCGGCGTCGTAATAGCTACTGCAGAGTAATGACTATTGGAAAGTGTATGTGACTTCACTGGGCATCGTGTTGCACATTACTTTCTAAAATTAATGATATCTGTAACGGAGGCGGGGCTATGACACGATGTATGTACGTGCCAGCTGATGATTCGTTTCTGATGTGTTCTATTATTTTAAAATACAGATTGCAACGACGTCATGCCACGACTCATCCCAATACAGAGTATTAATATATATATCTCTGAAATTAGACTGATTTTAGTCGTCGGTGTCGAAAAAGAGAAAACTTTGTAAAATGACCTAGAAAGTGTATCAAAGTGCGGGCTAATGCATTAATCGAAAAAATCTTTCCATCAAAGAATACAGACATTTAATTCACGTTAATTTTAAAGCTAATTGCATTAAGAGCACATACACGGATAAAAATTAGTTACGACACTTTTTCCTATATCTTCGAGAAACATTACTATACTAATACAAAGTACCTATGTACAAAAGAAAACAATATCTTATGTAAACAAAAAAGTACTGTGTTAAATAGCATAATTGTCACGTCGGGAGACGGGACTTTTGTAACCTTACGGTTACGGTGGTCTTGTGTAAAATTTTTAGTGCCAAGACGAGACGTCTTATAGCACAGGGTATATTTCCGAGTACTTATATGGTTCAAAATATCGTAATTTATCGAAAGGGAGAAAGGGTCACTTTCCACAAGGCGAAATGGTTACCCATTGATCGCTTCGGGGCAGTGATGTCATTAGGAGTTATATTTGTTTAAGGTATTCATTTATTTAGAAAGGAAAAAAAATAAAATAATAAGTTAGAAGCAAATAATTTAAATAAAAAAAATAGATATATTATTCTTTTATAACTTACATTGTTGAGATGCTGCAGGCGTCGTGACACAGGAGCAGAGGCACAGAGGCTGTGGCACAGAAACAGAGGACACTGAGAACTGAGAGACCCGCACTGGTCGGAGTCGCGAACGAGATTGATTGAAAATTTTTAGATAGAGAGAATCAGTTATAGATCTTCGATGTGTAACTTTTCGTTTGTAACGGCTTCGGTGGCTAAAAAACTATGGGAACTCTGTTTCTGTGAGACTTGCGTCTTTGTCTCTGCCTTGGTGTCACGAGCAGCCTGCAACTCGTCTATCGACACATATGTTGTTATTCGAACTCTGATCTTCTAGATCGTTCGATTTAATTTTCTATTATATTTTCTATTTTTATTTAATAGCAAAAAAAAGAAGGTTGATATTCATAATAAATAATAAATAATAAATATTAACTTAAAAAATATAGTTTGTAATACATAAGGAATAATTTTCTATCGACAGCGAGCCATCTCATTTTTACTGCATCTCTGACGAATTAAACGTTGGGAAAAGGATCTGGGTTTTTGATTATGCTTATAGATGAATTATTTATGGGTGTGCAATTATAGCGGTTGTTTATACGTAAACAATAATGTAGAAAATGTTGTTCATAGTAAAATCAGAGTCAATGCGCGTGAGAACATTGAATCTTCGACGGTTGCACCGGGGGCCATGTGGCTTATATTCAATTTGACAGGCCCGGGATTCGATATATTTCGTTTACCGGCCAACTTTGTAGAGATAGGGTTGCCTATTTTCTGGGGTTTTTTGATTTTTGATTTATATCGCATTTTTAGAGGCGATATCACAATAATCCGTGATGTAATTTAGATCGATAAATCGCCAATAGATGGCGAACGATGACTCTTTGGCAAAACTCCCAAACGACAAGTAATTTTGCCGATTATAAAGGTGCAGCAAATCTATGGTCCTTCTTATAGTAGACCGAAAAAATGTTCTCCTAAATTTTCCGCTCAGCGCAATGACTTACCAGCTCGAATGATTTTAAAGCGATACTCCATTAACCGTACACTTTCGTGGGGCCATGATTATAGCGACAAGCGTTCTGTATATTCAAGAATTTTTTCTTCATTTTTTTTTTCGTCCTTATTTTTGACGCTCAGGTATATATATACATCTTTTCTCGAGGCAGCGAGATGCAAATGCGACACGCGCCTACCTCTGCCAATATGTTTACAACTTCGAAGTCGCTTCGCGTTATATGCCGCACCAGATATGTGTGTGTACGCGTCTCGCATTTGGGAAACTTTGCTGTACGTGCAGCAGCAGCATCGGCAGCAGCGCCCGAGTATAATATCGAATTTCACGAGAAAAGTTACGAGGCTCTCGGAGGCGAATAAAAAAAGAACGGGGGTAAAAACATTTGATATTATATACACGTAAAAGTGCACGCAACCCGCACAAAATTTGCACTAACTCGATCGAGTGCATTAAAGAAAAAAAAAAAAAACAACGACAAAGTAAAATTTTTTTTCGTAAAATAGAAAAAACATTCAAGCTTGTCAGCGTGGCATTACAATATCATTTCTCCAGAGAGACCTTCAAAAGGATGAAATAAAAAAAAGAAAGAAACAATTTCACGAACTTTATTCCGATTTTTTTGTTGTCTGTTTCATGCCGCAAACTTTCGTCACGCTTTGGAAATGAAAAAACAAAAAAAAAACCGATTTTTAACCAACGCAGGAAGCGACACGCCTGTCCCTGGTGTCCGGCGACCAAGCGAGCTACGCCAGGAGCATCCGAATAATGGGCGACATTTACAGGCACAAATCGGAAATTAACGTGAGTACATTAATATCCTGAGCTTTCTCTACTGGCGTGTATGTATGTATGTGTGTGTGTGTACGTGTGTGCATAATGCAACTCAACGCTTGAATTTATAATATCTTTTATCTCGTTCTCTCGCACGAGAGAGCATGACTATATAGAATTTGTTTACTCAAGTCTACGAGGCCAAAGAAATAAATGATCCCACAGCGACTGTATATAGCCAGAGAGAGAGAGAGAGAGAGAGTAAAGAGTAATGTGTATTTATGTAAGGGTAAAAAAAGGGCACATCCACTTGATTGCGAGAGATCCCCGCAGTAACAACGGCGGGCATTGAATTTCATTGTTTATTTTATTGCCCTTATCTACATTCTCCGGGTAAAAAAATCAAGGAAAAATACTCTCTTTCTTTTCTCTCTCTCTCTCTCTCTGTCTCTGTCTCTCAAGAGAAAGACTCTCTGCGCGAATTTATCTTCGTAAAACTGTCGCCGCTATAGTACTGTACTGCGGCACAGTCGTAAAAGCAATCGCGCGCGAGATACAGCCTTTTTGCGTATTATTGTAAATATATATTTCACGAAACGTCCGATATATAAATCATCGCCGCGAGGCTCGACTTTTTTTAGAGATCGTTGCAGGCGGCCGCGGTGCAGCGGGCAAAGGCCAATATATGATATATATGTACGGGGGCAAGAGTTGGTACACATCTACCGATGCAAAAAGGCATGCGCGCGCTTATAAATCATGCGAATATAGATATGGGCTATTCCATGCCAAAATATAGCGTTGAAACTGCATCGAAAAATGAAAATTGTTAAAAGTTTAGTTCTAGAGGCTCAAGGTTTGATTTTCAATTTTTAAAGTCAATTCTTCTTTTCTCGGTGCGCGTACGAGGTATTTGAATCACGATAAAAAAATTAATGAAGAAACTGATAGAAAAAATTCGACAGCCTTCGAAGTATCAAAAAAAAAAAAAAAAACGTGGAAAATCATATGTGAAAAACAGTCGGGAGAGTAAAATTAAACTTTGAACCCCTGTAGATCAATTCAAAATGAACCTAATTGGTTTAAATGTAATTTTCGTGGAATAGCCCATGTACTTACGAATCGTTTACGACGACTAAAAAACCCAAACTTTTCTCATATATGTGTGTGCGTACGTGTGTATATTTACATGAATGTTCAACGACGTATCCACACCCCATATATAGCCATTTTATCTCGAAACCCCGTAACGCGTTGCAGAAAGCATTCCGTCAGTACGAGAGCGCGATGGGCTCGGCCGCGGCGACGGGCGATCGCCTCTGCCAGATGGAGGCGATGGACGGGGCGGCTCGCTGCCTCGAGGCCCTACGGCTCCAGCACAAGATCTGCAACTGCAAGCCCCTCGAGTTCAATACACGGCTGCACGAGGTCGCCAGCTCGGTGGGCGCCAAGGTACGCTTCGATCTATTTCAGATCTATATCAGATCTAATGTCAGAGTTGAGTCGAGTATCGATATAAATTTCGCCCTTGATTAATTTAACGATAAATTTATTAATAATTGAAATTTTATAATAAATTTAGTTATATTTTGAATTTTGATAATCATATTTGAGTTTTTGATAAAGTAAGATTCAATTGATTCAATAAGATTGAAAAATTGAGTTAAGATTGAAAATTGTGTAAGATTGAAGTAATTGAAAAACATGAAAATGAAATGTTAAAATTGAAGTTTTTTGTTTTTGATGTAAAATTATTTGTTTCGAGTCTTTTAACACCAGAAAACATGTTTTTAGTACTTTTATTATTTAAATTAGTCCAGTCAGCACCTGACTTGACTTATCATTACAAAGCTCAATGCCACATGTATCTGAATGGAATCTTTGAACATTCTTTATCCTAGAGGTCTTAAAATGTTCAAGTTTCTCTTATAATTCTCTTCCACTTATGTGTAACAGAATTTCAAAAAAAAACTAGAAATTTTTTTTCATACCAACATAATATAACATTAGATCTGATGTTCGATTTAATGTGCACTCATCAGAACTTACATCAGTTATGTAGTCGGATTAAATATACTATTTTCATTCACGACCACTGGACGTAATAAACATTTTTTATTAATTTTCCATCGTCAGCTGCTGATGCGCACCGTGCGCGGCCGCCTGTCGAGGATCTACGGCTCGCTCGGCGACGAGGAGCAGAAGGCGCACTTCGAGCGGGCCGCCGCCTCGATCGAGGAGGACCTCGAGCTGCGCTGCGGCGGCTGCGGCGAGCCCTTCGGCCTCGAGACGGACTCGCTCGAGGCGCTGCCCTGCTCCCACATACTCCACGCGAGGTAAGTTATACACAAGAGATTAATATTACACAAGACGGAAACTCTCTCTCTCTCGGCGAGCTTATAAATTGCGATGCAAAGTTTACTATATTGTCTAGAGCGCGCGTTAATCCGAGGCCCGCGAACCCAAGTTTACGAAAGCCGGGGGATTTGTTGTCTGAAGGGAAGGAAAGAGAGGGAGAGAGAGTAAGTCAAGGATTAAGACGAACTTGCGCCCTCGATGTTTCGTCTCTTGCTTTGCGAATTAAAGGATCTTATACCGTCTTGGACGAGTGAAAAAAAAAATTAGTTAATTACATGTGTAAAAAATTGATGTATGGAAAGTATTAAGCTCGACCAAGAGGGTATGAGATCCCTTAATTCGCAGAGCAAGAGACGCAACATCGAGATGGGTGTGGCCCTTATGACTGTAAATACATGCAAGTATGCAGAGCGAGTTTTGATTGTGGACAAATTGACGAATCGATGGACATTTTTTTTTAATAAGTACGAAAAACAATGATTTAGGTTTTTTTTATGTTGTCCATGATAATCTTGAAAATCAAACTTTTGAAAAACACTAGTTCCAGCAATAAAGAGCGTCTAATTATAATCCTAATATTGACAGAATTGAGAATTTAGATGATTCTTGCTAGTATAAGCAATTCAATAATACAATCTTTGGTAGAAATGCTCAACATTAATAATAGCCTGACGAGCGAAAAATGAATATTTAGCATTTTTCAAAATACAATACCATTAATCAGTTGTTTTTGTGACTTTTGTCTTAAGATTATATTAAAAATACATCAAGACTATTAAACAACCTGAAAAAGACAATTTGATCGTTTTAAAACATTGAAACTAGTTGGCAATCGCTTTAAATACGATAATATTACTTTGAGCCTTCACCACTAGATGGCGAGTACCTTTATCTTTTATTCTGCAAATGGAAGAGTAAACGTAATTGTATAAGTCAATTACATTTCATAATTATACAATTTTGAAATATAACTACGAATACTTTATAATTGTATAATTATGAAATATAATTAGGTTCATATCTACATAAAATTTTTTCAATGAATAAATTCAATTTGATCGATGTCGAAAGTATGTTCAAACGGAAATTTGAAACGATTTTGTACGATCAAAAAATGTTCATTAAAAATACGTGGAACGCGTTCAGTTCCGAAAGTATCAGCTGTAAAGTAAACCTTTTAATTCGTTTAAAACCATATAGCCACAAAAATGCCCAAACATTATTTCATCCGTTTCCCCCCTGTTAACGCAGATGCGCCTACGACATCCTCAAGAAGCGCGACAAGAAGAAGAAGCGCCTCTGCCCGGACTGCCACAAATCCGTCAGCTCGCGGCTCTATCTGCACTGCGACGACGCGGGCGTGGGCACGAGCGGCGTCGGCGGCGGCCACGGCGACGTCGTCAATCCGCTGCTGCACCAGAGCTCGCTGAGTCTGGCCTCGTTGCGCGCCAGCAGCCTGGCGACCCTCGAGGATTGCCACGCGACGAGCAGCGTATAACGGCAGGCCCTCGGCCCTCGAGGCGGCGGCGGCGGTGGTACGAGCAGCAGCAGCAGCAGCGAGCTCAAACGACAGCTGAGGCAGCAGCGACGCGCCAAGAGCTACGAGGCCGAGGACGACGACGACGACGACATCATAACCACGACTGTTTAAAAAGGAAGAGAGGACGATTGAGTTGATTATGTGTAATATATGATTTTTGACAGCTGCGCCCTGCACAATCTTATATAATATAAATAATGATGTATTGCAACGATACATGTGTCGTATACGAGCTTGTTTACGTTGTTGTTTATTGTTGTTGTGGATTTTTTTATTTTATAACAAATATGTGTGTACAACTAAACGACGACTCATAAATACTATATCAATATTCAGAAGAAAAGAAAGAATTCTAAATATATGTGTGTGTAAGATGACGATATATCTGATAAAACTATTTTGCCATCGGTTCCTAATTAACACGTATACATAAAATAAATACTCATTGCGTTACCGACGTTAGTCGTTCAATGATTTTTCTGCCTAAATTTCTACGTATCGTAAGGATAAAAATAAAAGCGCGTGTAGATAAGTGCCAATTTGACGGACGAGGGGAGAAAATGATTAAATAAATACAGGTCGATCGCGCCAAATTAGTCGATTAATTTTTGTTTTGTTTCGTTTTTCAGGGCAGTGATGTGTACACGGAATTCGGATTCACAATTATATATAATAATCTTTCAATGGATATAAAAATGTACTATTAATGATCGTTCCGATGAAGTATTAGTAAGAGCCTCGCCTATATAATAATAATAATATTAATAATAATAAATACGATAGATTCACGTGCATCAGAAAAGTCTCTCAGTGGGTACGAAATTATTTTTGTATCAATTAATCGTCGGTGTGTATACATCGTGTAACGCACGCACTGCCCTGAAAACGTACCGAATTTATATTATATGATTTCGGCCGCGCGGATAAAAGTGCAGAAGAGACGAACTATGTGTCGATGTTCCATAATTGATATTTAACTAAGAGAAATCTACCTAACGATTCGTCGGTTGCAAGTAGCTGACAAACAATTCGCACGTATTGATGTATGAAAAAAAAAGATGAAGAAGAGAGTATATTATAAATATTATAAATACGAACGATATATATATTTAGATGTATATAAATATTTTTTACACGTTCAAATAAAAACGAGGGAGTAAAAAAAGGGTGCTGTGCGTAAAACGTTTTATCGATAAAAGAGGAAGGGGCGACGATAAGGAGGAATATCTTAATATAATAAATTTAAAGAGATGAAAAAAGAGTCATACTCGAAAATAACCCTTGACGATGGTTACTAACAACGAAAAATAAATTATACCTATATGCTTCCCTTTACGCGAGGTGAAAGAGAATCCTTTTAAATTTTCTTTTTCTTATTTAGTTCCCGTCCGAGTTGTATTTCAACCGAGCCCATTCTGGATTTTTCATGTGTAATTTTGCTCGAAAGTTATGTAAACTTTTCAATTTATAAAAAAAAAAACTCCTCGTCAACGAGTTTGTGATCGACTTCGTGCATTTCCGATGATAAATATAATATATTTCTCAGTCGTAAAAAATCTTTTTCAATTTTTATTACTAACGTACGTTCGTATATGAAAAGGTCTCAAAATAATAGTCAAAACTTGAATAAAAAAAAACTTCGTACTTGTTTTAAAAGCGAATAAATCGTAATTTGTATATATTTTACAATATACTGTTTTGCCTTGACGAGAGTTCATATAACAAAAAAGTACTAAATAATTGTCAGAATTCAAATGTAACGTCATATACGCATAATTAATAAAACTGATATTCAAGAAAAAAAATTATAAGATATAGATCAGAAAAAGTATCTTAAAAAAATTTCAAAATAAAATCCAATAGTTCGACGTGAATAACTAAAAAGTGGATAAATGTTTAAAAAAAAAGGCGTTCAAGTACGAGATGAAAAATAAACAAATTAACTCAACTTATAATATAAAAGTAAACGCAAGTAAAAAAAATCGAGCACACCTTGTAGCGCGTAGTCGTTCGACACACACACACACAATCCAACAAAGATACCTATAAGGGGCGAAGAAAAAACGCGTTAATAGAAATCCGATTTGTAAGTATAAAAAAAAAGTTAACCCAAAAACCTGCAAAAAAGTGTTTTAAAGATTACGAAAAAAAAATGTGTAAACGAGAATGAACTTATAAATATTACCTCGTAAGTCGTCGAAAAAAAAGTTGTTAAGTAGGTTTAAAATCAATAGCCAAAAACCGCTGCGTAATGATAACCAAAAACGAAATGCGTTTTGTAAATCGGTATTCGGGGCGCTGCATCCAAGAAAGTATAAAGATTATGTGCATGCAGAGCGAGAGAAAATGTGCTTATGAAATCGTGCGGTTATATTATAAATATAGTGTCGAAACAAAAATCTCAAGATTATCGTCTGAATGATTTTTTTCGTTGGTCATAATTTTGCAGGTTCAACTCCACAATTACCCTAAATATATTATACAAAAATTATAATAATACGAGATTTATTATATCGAGCGTTGTTGTGTATGGAATTTGGCGAAAAATAAAGATTATTTTAGGAAAGTAAAGAATAAAAAAAACACGACTCTCTTTCTTGCGTTATATTTTACCATTATACCCTTGCATTAAAAAGTCAGCCGGCCGCGCGGCGCAGCAAGGCCAAACGAAGGTGAGTCGTTAATAATCATTATTTCTCGTAATTATGCGTAATATAGCGTACTTAAATTTTTTCGAGGGGCTCCGAAACTTTTGCGTCGAGAGGTGAAAAAGAGTCGCTAATTTCCAACGGCGGAATTAACGACCAGATAATGGGATTTTTGCAAATGTACGCGAGCGTGAAAGAGACTCGCGTTAAGAAGAAAAAAAGGAAAATTCATTCGATTGCCAAGAGAGCACGAGAGGCTCTGGTATAGCGCTCGACTTTTAATTGGCCTGAATTTCATTGCTTTATTGTTACACTAATGGAATTAGCTATTCCTCGAGAAATTCAACTTTTGTTTTCAATTGTCCCGCGTTATAATCTCATTGTCGTATTGTATTCGAGGCAGTTTTAGGAAATTTCACGAATATAATGTCGCCAATGTTAATTCAAATAAATTTCAACAATCGATGTAACGTAAATTGCAATTTTATTTTCATTTTCTTTCTTTAAACATAAATGGAAGAACATTTAAAAATAATCAGAACAAAATAGAGTTTTAAATGATTCTTTCGCACGGCGTGATAAAAATCATGAAATAAAATATGTGCTTCAATTA
Source organism: Trichogramma pretiosum (assembly GCF_000599845.2). Classification (NCBI taxonomy): domain Eukaryota; kingdom Metazoa; phylum Arthropoda; class Insecta; order Hymenoptera; family Trichogrammatidae; genus Trichogramma; species Trichogramma pretiosum. Next base: position 1,677,137 of record NW_019640943.1, read on the forward strand.
AAAAAGTATGAAATTTAATGACGGATTTTTGCGCATTCTTTTTTTTCAAGGCTGCTTCCAGAAGACATAAGACATTATTCAATCGAGCAACCAACGCCGAATTTCATTGAAAAATTTATACTCGCCATTGAAAAATCGTGTGTGCAGTGCGCAGCTCATGAACACTTGCCATTAAAACATGATTGTAATTAAATACGAGCCAAATTCACCAATGACGTTTTTCACATTGAGTTCATTATAATTTTTTTCTTTTAAATATTAAGACTAAATGACGAGATACGAATGCACATCTTTTTACATATTAAATAGTTATAAGAAATGTCATAGTTTTATTATTTGCTTGTTATCTCGTTTCTTCAGTCGTTTTTTTTTTTATATTCGTCTGCATAATTCAGACACGGGCATATTGTTACAGTATCAAGTTGAGACATCAATGTACAAACTGTATGTGAGCATTAGTAATCGTAAAAATTTCATCGACGATAATAGCCTAATTTTTGCAACGATGATGAGTAAATCGAGGTTCCTCATTCATTTCTCACACACATTCTCATGTACTACAAAACACAACTTTAAATATTGCAGTAGCTGTTTCAATGCAATAATATCTATTGAGTGTTAAATTCAAGGGACATATTTTAGAAAGCGATGTAAATCTAGGTTTACATAGGTTTTACAAGATAAAATAAACAGAACACGATCTTTGACGCATCATATTAGTTCTATCGTCCTTAAAGAGAATTTATAAAATAAAATATATTTTTTTACACTTTTTCTCTACTCCAAGTAATCAAATGACTTATTTTGAATTCTCAAATAAAGCATCAACCCCTAAATTTTAAAGGCACATAATAGTAAAAAATTAGATTTTACGATCATATTTCTTAATGAAGCTAATTATTTTAATAATGAGTAATAATCATGATAATAGTTATAATTTATATGACCTAGTATAAATTACGTTAACATTAATCAGCAAGAGATTTTTTAAATCAATTGACATTTAAGAGAGGTTTACAGATTAGTAACAAAAAGATAATATTAATGACAATTTTTTTTAATAGTCATTCATACGACAAGTCGTATACTTTGTTTATATTTGAACAGTACAAACCTAATTATTTGCAAATCTATACATAATTTAAAATAGGTGTAATTATCATTATTTTTTTTTTTTCATTTTTTTCTTTTTTTTATACAATTTTAGTTATCGCATGATCAATTACTTTTTATTCCATAACTTTTGCAATTTTACATGAAAACAAAAATCAAATTATAGAACAAATTATAGTAAAAAATTTCTAACTTATACGCTTTAGAAAATAATATTTACGGTACAAGTTATTGCGATAAAAATAAATTCAAAGTTTCTAAGCATTGAATTAAAAATATTATTACATTGAATGCGACTTCGTGAAACGCCGAAACCAAATGATTAAAGTTTTGTTTAAATTTGCACACTTGCAATGTATTTTTTGTTACAATGCTGATATTTATGAAATTTATATATTTTTATATATATTCTTATATCCGATCATTTTTTTCGAGCGAGACTATATACAAGCTAAACATACTTACATAGTTACATACATTAATTTTTCGTGTTAAATTGATATCTCTATTTTCTTTTCAAAACCCTACCACTCACAATTTTATACGGAGAAAAAATTTAATAAGTTTCTTGTTAATTTGTGACCCCTCAATCAAATTCATTATATTTTTGATGCTCTTGTGCGTCGCGGGGTTCATGAATATACTCGTATTTAATATTAAAAAAGAAACATCACTTTGTCATTCTTTGACGTTTGTTTTTGCTTTTTAACATATACATATAGTGCCTAATTACATTACATTTAATAATTTTTTATTTCAATCCATTAAAGGAGCTGCGGAAACTTAAAACGTAATCAAGTCATATTTGGCATAATATTTAAGTTTTAAGAATCACGTCTACTTATTATTATACATTTTGTCCTCAAGAGTTTTTTAACATATGAATTCTTGAGACTTCTCGGCTAAGTGCACAACAAAAGTAGCTAAAGATAATCAATAGTCAATAATGAGTCAATACATTCATTGAATTTCAGCAGCTTCTTTAAAAATTAAGGTCAAAATTGAAGATTTTGACTTGTATAATTTTCGTTATAAGCATGAGGTTTCATTACCTTCATGAGTCCTTTCATATATTTTATCATTCACACAACACAATTTATTCATATTATTAATTATAATTATTCGATGAAGAAAACTAGTATGTTAAACACACGATATCAGCGCCATTTAATTGAGTAAAAACTTAAAAAGGCCTGCATGAACAATTCATTAAATTAAATGCATCTTTCAGCACACTTCAATTGATACGTAAAAAAGGTGACGATAATTCATTATTTCATTGGAATTTTTATAAAAGTAAGTTATATACTTTATACCATAATCATCTATTCACCATTTAAGTTGTTTTTAACCCAAAAAGACTTTTAAACGAAGTGTAAGATTATTCAATAATTTGCTTGACATTATTATTTTGTTTTTAGCAACTAGATCATAGCAAAACCCTAGAATTGCTACTTCCATTTTAAGAGAAAAAACTGGGCAACTGTAACATAAATATTCTTTATCAAACAAAATGATAAGAAAAATATAAATAGTTGCAAACAAGAATGAGAAAACTCAATAATTGTTAAATAGATAATTATGAAAGACAGTCAGTTATCACGAATTTTTCATCTAATTTCTCGACTGATTTTGTTAATTAAGATAAATATTTATGTGGCTCTCTATTACGAAGTAATAGCGCAATTAATTAATCAAATCTATTCTACACGACATGCATTCTAAATTCTTATAAACATACATGAAGTTAATTCTGTTAAACGTATCCCTCATCAATTCTCATGAAAAATTGAACGACTTAGTCAAGGACTCATTAGTTTTTTCTTTTTAGAAGTCATCTCTTTCTTTAAACAATTATGATCGACTTTGAAAACTCATGCTTTTTTTAGCACAATCAAAATCGAATTGTCTCCGCAGTCATTACTATTAGGTTTTAGTAGTTATAAGAAAAATTTTGATACGGCTTTTATCGAGCAGCGTTCGAGTCACTGAAGTGTAGCTCGAAACTGTCCAGATACTTTTCGGCTCCGTGTCGGCGCAAGTGCGTTTTAAGTAGCTCGACGTCAATGGACTCGCATGGCGTGACCGTCGGCGAGGCAGGTATATTCTGGGAGATGCACTTCAAGAATCTGGACCACAGATCGGTGAATATGCCTGGAATCGACGCTTCGTAAGAAGACAGCTCCTCGGCATGCTTTATCATGAGCGACAGCATTGATATGCCAAGCTGCAAAAGAAAATTTACTCCGTCAAGTATTTTATCGCGATATGAGCTAGTTCGAAGGTTTAATTCAATGTGTACTCTACCTTGTTGGTGAAAGCGAACGCAAGGCTATTGGTCTTGCTAGCTGTCTGGCTAGATGACTCGATGAACTCCTTTGCTAGGTTCATAAGCATTGCAAAACTTATGCAATTTTCATCGACCCACTTGTGAAATTCAGGATAGAGGTTTATTAGTAAGTTTGAATCCCTTCTACCGATAATAGCTAAGCCTTTGATAACAGCACCCCACAATTTTACTAGTTTCAATTCTTGCTCTTTGACATCTACACACGCGAGGAAGCGCAAAAAGAGTGTCTGTAACATAAAAATTAGCGTTAAAGTCTAAACTTCTATACTATAGAGTAGCACTTGTTATTAAGTTAGCAAAAAAATACTTACTTTGCCCTTACGAATACACAAAAAACTAGAAAATTTATCGTCTTGCACTAGCCGCAAAAGTGATTCTAATATTTGTACAATTAATTCTTCCTTTTCTTTCAGAATATCACGATGCTCAGGTGGGGGCACTGGTTTTCCGGTTTCTAGAGCTTGCAACTGAGCTCGCTCCCTCATCTGTTGCTCACGCTGCTGCTCAGCAATTATAGCCAAGGGATTACTTTTGTCTTCGAGTTTTAAAACCATCATATATAGCTATGGATAAAAAAGCATGTTAGTTGCATATTTTCTAAATATGTTTTGAGTAGTTGCGACAAAAAAAATATAAATTACCCTTTCAATTTCCAACAGTAACTGACGAGTTTTTTTAGTATCTTTCTGCTGAATCGAAAGCGCCGATTGAGGGTCACTGTTTGGAACGACATCCATGTCGATAATTTTCCTTGGTGCTGTGACACTACTATACTGCAACTTACCCAATGAATTTTCAAATTGCATTGGAGTATTTGGATTCTTTGTAAAAGTTGTGTTTTGTTCCTTGTCCCTAATAAAGTATTTCATGTGTTAATACAAGAAAAATTATTTTTTCATAATATTTATAAAAGAAAAGGAGCTAAATAAAATTACCTTGAATCTCTATTGAAACCATTGTTGTTATTGCTGCTGTTAGAGCTTTTACCATTGCTAGATTTTTTGTTGTTCATATTAAGTTTTTTAATTTCATTTTTCTTGTTTAATCTATCACAAAACACAGTGTAGTAATAATCATCAATGTAGGGCTGATTTGTATTGAGTTGCAACAATTGTATGTTATTCAACCACTGTTTCTCCCTGTTATTCATTAACCCGGCATATTCATCATATTCACCATACTGATTGACATTGTTGTGCATGTTATGATGATTATTCATATGATGATTCATATGGAGCATTGGATGGCTTTGATTGGGAAAGAACCTATTTTGATTTTGTTGTGGAAATCTATTGTCTCTAAAGAAAGGTTGATGGTTGTTTTGATTGCGCTGGTTGGCCATGTGCATATTGTGTTGCATAGGATGAGGTATCATGTTGTTATGATAGAGTGGCATGTGCATACGATCTGGTCCCATGAATGGCATTGGTCCAGGCCTATGGTTTGGAGGTGGATGCTGTAATAAAAAATTTTATATTTAATTTTGCAAGTTCTTATTTCACAGTAAAAATATTAATTACTATTGTACTTACAGGAAAATTGTTCATTGGAAAGTTGTTGTGGGGCGGTCTTTGATTACCTTGGTTCATCATGATGTGAGGTGGTGGCATAGGAGGATACCTCATCATATTGCCTGGTTGATCTAAGGTGAAAACATTAAGTTCATGTTATTGATTATTTTTCATCTAGTTAAATAATAATTTCAAGTAATCTATAAAAAAGAATAGTCAACATACTTGGCATGTGACGAGCATTTTGTTGGTGAAACTGAGGTGGTGGCATTGCAAGATTTTGAAGTCCTGCATTGTTCATGGATGGAAATTGATTGATTGGCGAACCAACTCCTCCATTAGTTTGTGGTGGATATTTATTCATTGATGATAAGGAACCAAGAAATAGGTTAGCTCCAGATGCAGGTGCTTGTTGCGTTTGTGATTGGGATGATATAGGCTTAGTGAGACCTGGTGGTGGTCTGTTGGTAATGAGGTCTCTCTCCAATTCTTCCACTGTGCATGCATTTTTTAAAGCAGCTAATGGCTTTTGAATTTGTGGAGGTGCTAATGCAAAATGAGGACTATCCCAAACTCCAGGCTTTGGAATGGTAACTTCCCTCTCATCCAGAACTAAGTGAGACAATGTACTTGCTACATCGATCTCGGGTTCACTCTGAAACAATAAATATTGCAATTGAAATTTTCTAATATCATTTAATCCATACTGGTACAAAAATGATAGTATTCTTACCTTTTTAGGTCCCTTCTTATTTTTTGTTCTATTAGACTCTGTGATCTGGGCGAGTTTTTCGTGGGCCTGCTCCCAATCTCCGCCCGTTGCCTCAGATCCAAAAGTTTCATCGTTCAAGGCATCATAGTCCTCTCCTAAATCCTCGTCGTCTAAGAAACAATCCGATTGATCATCTACACCAGCCTGGAATAAAAATGTTCAAGAACATTGATGAGTGACATTTATGAAAATGTACATAATGTTTAACATAAGACAAGGCTTTTAATTCAAGAATCGAATTGATTACTCCGTTCCCTACCAACTCTCATTCTGGATATCAAGTTGTATAGTTTTCTTATCAGCTAATTCATTCCAGCCAATGAGCATTGAAAAAATAGTAAACAAAAACTCAGCGTGTACACAAGCGGCCTTCAAGAAATCTTGATGAAAGAATATAACAGTATACTAATCGGTCATAAGCATTTCTGAAATGATGTTCATTCAGAGCCTACGATGGGTTATTACAAGCGTTATTTATAGGGCTAAGGAAGATTTGTGAATCATCTCGTTATTTAAATTTTAGTTTTATTCATACATATTTTATCAATCAAATCAAAGCCACATTCGCAACCTGATGTAATACCAAGTGCAAGGTAAATTTCATCCGTAAACAGCAACGGATTGCAGTGTCAAAGGGGCCGGTCTACGTGAATTTTTTCCAGATTTTTTTCGTGAGATTCTTGGCTTTCCTTTTCTCAAGAAAAGAAAATAATCGTAACATTTTCTCGCCGAAGCAAGACCAAGAAATACAGCTGCTGATGCTGTTGGCTCCTCCAGCGTCGGCTTGCACCCACGCGGCGAGAGCCCATCGTTAAATACACGAGGAAAAAAAGGTGAAATTGAGTCAACGCGTGAGAGAGAGAGAGTCGGTTTTCACGAGTCGGAGTTTTTCCACGCGGGGGGCCCCGAACACGACACGAGTGCAGTAGCAGCAGCTTTTTTTTCAACGTCGCGGGATCGCCATAAACAATTATTAGTTTTACTATCCACTTACCCCGAGGCTGGTGTCGAACTCGAAGAAAAAATCTGCCATTGGTTGTTCACGAATGAGCTCACTGTCATGATCCATCCGGGGGAGCCGACGTAGATATTGCACACTTTTTTTTGTCGGTTAACTTATACAGTCGATGAAATGTCACGCCGTATTTCTACACAAGAGAATGGCCGAGTCGACACGATTTTACACAACAAGTCTCTTCTATCTCTGCGCTGCTGCCCTCGAGGAGACTTCGCCACGATTTATTATAACTCTCGACGACTGCGCCTCGACGAAGCCGAGAGCTTCGCGCGATGGACGGTTTCTTTCTTTCTTTCTTTCTTTTTTTTTTCTCTCCGCGATTAACCCGCATGCACTTTACAGTCACACAGCTAAATGCAAGACTGCAAAAGCGAGGCCTCGGTACAGTCAATGAACATGTAGAGATCAGCTGTCATGGCGGCAAGGTATTCCGTATCGTATTTTACGATTGAGAACGAGACGAGATTGGCGACACAGACACGAGTCTGTCGCGACCTCTACACTGAGAGGTTAGAATCAACGGGTCCCGTTACAATGCATGAGTGCATCGCGACGCTCGTCGCAATCGGACGCTGATTTTTACAATTTTTTTGTAAAAATAAAGAACGCAATTTTATGTGTATTATAATTCTTCGAACGACGTTTCATCGACATCGCGTTGTGTTTTTTATTTTTCAACGCGTCGCGTGCATGAACTGCAGTTCGTACGACTATTTCAGACTTGCCTCAGGACTGTGACCTCGCAATTACAAAATTGACATAGTTCCGGCGATTGGAGGTAAATTTGAAAAATTGTATTAGAAGCTCGACAATGCAACAGTAGCTTGCAAGTTAATTTGAATTAATTCGAATGCTCTGAAATAATTGATTGTTTACAATGAATGTAAGAATAAGTTACTAAGACTATAATATATAGCGACAAAAGATGAATTTAATTTTTTAATACATATTTTCATGAGACATAAAGAATTTTATGACGAACAAAATATTTTTTGTAAACCACAAAGTGATTTCGATACAATTGTAAACCTCTGTTTATTCACTTGAAGAAAACTCTCATTTAATTTATCGATAAAACACCAATACAAACAATGATACAAATTAAAATTCAGGAGCAATTATAAAAAATGTTCAATTCAAAATCCATTTTTTATTTCCCTTTTACTTTCCATAATGAGACAAACATGAAAAACAAAATATTGTTTAACATTTACATGTGAGTTGATACTTAAGAGATCTTAATTTAATGTTAGTGTATTTAATTGTTCAGTTACTTCAACTCATTCAATAATCATCTTGCATTTAAAAGTCACAAGTTATCTAATACTGCACATTATCTAATAAATATACCTACAACTCATGTTTTCTGAATCAACCTTACGGAGTTGAACCCTTGATTACTAAAAGTATGCATAAAAAATTATGCAAATTATTTAAATTTGATACATCACTTGAGTAACAAAAAATACTCCACACTATCTTAACAAAATACACTTATTAAATTAAATTAACATATTTGGCAGTAGCAAAACTAAAAGTAAACTTTAAACTAAAATTAATCACAGAATTAGTTTTTTTGCTCACATGTATTATTATATGCAAACATTAAGCATTCAATGATGGATTGTTTATCAAAATTGAAGTTTTTCCATAATTTAGTGGTAAAATTGAATGCCGCTGATGAATCACTTGCAGTCTTTGCGTGACGTGCAACCCCATTCGATTTCTCTTGCATTGGTTGGTCAGTTTTATTTGTTAAATTATTCGCATTATTGTCTCTCTTATCTTTTTTCTTGGATCCATTTTTTCTATTGCCTGTATTATCGGAACCATTTGCAGTTTTATCGGTAAAATTTTTTGATAGTGAATTACTTTTTTGTCTAAAAGGGCTTTCTTTCAATTCTTTGGCAAGTAATTTATCTTTGCAATTTTTGCCAAATAAATTGCGTTTTGAACCATTTTTAGCTGAATTTTTGTTTTGGATTGGTTTCCAATTACTCATTAGTTGCCCTGTATTTCCATCAGCATTTTCATTTTTGTTTTGGATTGGTTTCCAATTACTCATTAGTTGCCCTGTATTTCCATCAGCATTTTCATTTTTGTTCCAACCAGTCGTATTAGGAGTAGAAAAAGCGTTTTCATCATCTGAATTGCACTGATAAAAATTTTAAATAGTTTTAACAATTTTCAAGTTTTTGCTTAATACGTATTTTTTTCTTTCATAATATAGCATGCAGCACAACTCTTTGACTAAAATTAGCTTTTTGTGCTATAACTGAGATACTTACTTTTTTCTCTCTATATTGATTGTGGGGATTAGCACTGTTAATATCTCCAACAGACTTGTGGCGATTTCTTTGACCTTTTTTGTGCCCAGTTTTAGTAAATTCTTCACTTGCCCATTCTTTTATTTTGCTTCAAGAATATAAAAAATATTTAGAATATAATTTTAAAAAATTGATTGAATAGCAAAAACACAAAAAACCTACTTAACAAAAGGAATTGCCATGAAAAATTGATTAGGTACTACTCCAAGTTTAGCTTTACATCTTGTATCCTTCCTGTGATTTGGTAGATCATTCAGATCAAACCATTGTATACTTTTTATCTCATTACGCGTTCTTGGTTCAAATTTAGTATCCTCCGGTACACCAGGAATAACGTACAACCTAATCACCTGTTCGTTTATAATTGATTCAATGAAGACATCCTTTTGAAGTATAGGAGAAATGTCAAAGCCAGTTTCTTCCAGTACTTCGCGAGCGGCGCAATCGGATGTCGTTTCGTCTTCGTTTATTTTTCCCTTTGGAAAACCCCAACTGGAGGCATATTGACTTTGAACGAGCAATACTTTTGTCAGACTTTTGTTCATTATAATGGCACCAAACGTAGGTACATTCTGTTTGTAAAATCTCCACTTCTGGTAGATAACGTCGATTTGCGAGGCGTGCGGCCTCAAAAAATCGATGTGCTTAAATATAATAGCCGCGAATTCCTTCATTCCAACTTTCGTTAATTTCGGATTCTCCTCTGTGCAATAAAAATCTAGGTAGAACCAGTGGGCCAGCTCGATCTGGAAGCACAATCTCACGTTATCTTTTCTCTCGTCCTCTGGAATGTTGATGATAAAACGACTGCAAGAGGGAAAGCAAAAAGTTCAAAATTAATAAAGCTCAACGAATTTCGAAAAGGCAACTTTAATTATTAACGTCACTGAGTTTTAACCTCGAAAGGTCATCGAGAATATCGCTCGGTATGCGTGTCTCGGACATTTTGTGCAGTGGATTATTATTTATACACGCAGACTTTACACAAACGAATGCACAGTTACGTTCTTTTTTCTTCTTTCTAATCAAAAAATTAGAAAACTAAAAATTCAAAACAAAGTCAAAAGCTAAAACGCCACGAAGTCTGCTGTCTACTGCGTATATTTAAGATTTACATTCCGTTGTGCTTTGTATATAGGCATGTATGTATATGTTTACAATACAAGCACAACTGACACACACAATGACAGAGCAAACACACGTGTGAGTGAGAGTCGGTGGGCAGCGGCCGAATCGATCGTCCCTAATAATAAAAACAACGCCTTTGCCATCGTTGGGCAAGGCAGTTGACTGTTTCGTGGGTTATGTTTATATATCCTGACACTTTTATATCAAAACAATCGTGTTATTGTCGGTATCGGTAGTGTGTGTAAAAGACAGTTGTAATCAAAACTTGTTTAATGACAATCGCGCGATTTCCTGTGTATATAGCGTAGGAAGACTTTAAAAAAATGACAACCAAACAAAAGTTCATCACTCTCGATCCCAAAGCTTTGAATCGTACAACAATTATCAGAATTGTTCCCGGCAGCAAAACAATTACGAGAGGCAACAGTATTATAAAACACGTCGTGGGAATAACAAAAAAGTATCAACAAGAGAGCAGGGAGCCTACCGAAGGTATTTAAATTTTCAAATCATCAATTAACTCAAACTCATAACAGAATAATTGATTCATTGTTTTTTTACGATTAGACATTCAAGAGAAAATTTCAGAGCATGCAGACGATAATGACATTTCGTGTAGAAGCAATGACTTTGAGCCGTACAAAGAATTCAACCCAGATGAGTCTGAAAGATTTGAAGAATCTCTGTCGTTGTCATTGTCATCGAAAAAACCAAAACTAACTATATTAAGAAGATGCGCTGGTATGGTTTTTAAAGATCTTTTCAATAAACTTATTGGAGAAAAATTCCTCTTATTAATTTGAGGTATTTTCAGTTGAGAATGAAAGTATAAAAATTAATCCTGCAGAGGTGGATCCTTTGGAGAATACAGTTCCAAGTCAAATTCATGGCGATGGTTGCTGCTGTAAGTTTTAAAAATTTTAAAAATCGTGATGTCAAAATTTGATACTAGATATCTGAAACTATTTTTTGTATAGGTGCATGTAGAGATAAACTAGACATTATTTTGAGACAGCAACAAGAAATACTGGACTTCTTGAAGGGTCGAGACAATGAACATCCATATGATCTTTTACCAGCTATGCCATTTAATGATATAAATGATTTCTTAGATTTCGATGAGTCGTTAAGCAGTAATGAAAAGGTTGAAAGTCAATTTGTAAGTGTTTCTTAATTTTTTATGGAACAAACACTTAATACTTGTTGCATAATGAATAATTGTAACTTACAGAAGCAAAAAATTAAAAAGTATTTAGTCAGTACAGATCAAAAATCAATGTCAAATATCATGTCAAGCATAATGACAAATGAACTGGCAAAAAAAATTTCTTGGATTGGAATTAAAAGTACAGTTGCGTTTGGTACTACTAGCATGGTTGGAATTATCATTGGTCAGTAATTATTTTCTTTAGCATTTAATTACTAACAATTATGTAAATATTAAATTGAATTGCTGTAATTTTATGTTATAGATGTCATTCAAAGTCACCATAAAATAGATATGGATACAATCAAATCAAGGCTTGCTGAGTGGCTTCGAAGATGCGGCGATCGCATCGGAAACGAAATGAGAAAGAACCTAAAAAGAGCGAGGATATCCAATTAGAATTAATGATTCATAATTAGTATTTAGTGTGAAAAGTTGTACATATTAATTTTGATAAAAATCTTTATACTTTAAATATTTCGCCAAAAATAATATAATTATTTTTAAAAAGTATTTCGAAGATAAATATGCTCTGCTCAATCTGTTGAAAATTCAGCAGCAGATTATTTAACGCGAGCAACTTTTATAAAAGTAATAAAAAATAATTTCCAACTTCAAGCTCAATCGTACCGTTTCGGAATTTCATGTGTGTGAATGCGTTCTAAATAAGTGAGCTCGGGCATCTGTCTCAATTAGTCGAAGTATGGGTTATTTTTCATCTTTAACTTTTTGAAAAAGTTTATATAGATTCACGTTACGAGATAAAGAGTGCAATCAATGATCATTTTTAATTATTTTCCCCCTTAATGGTCATTTCAATTCCAGAAAATTTTTCAAGCTCAGGCAGAATTTGAATTTCCCCGTTGAAAAATTAGATGCGACATTACATATGAAATATCTTGCGTCATCGGTCAAACCAACGCATTCCATAATTATCCAGTATCTGTAAACGACCACCTTTGGGTCAATGCAGCTTATATGTAAAAAATCGGAGCACACAAACTGCACTGCTCTAATATTGTACAAATTCGAGGGTTACATATTTTTATGTATGCAGCTCGTGCCATATTAGTCCAGTCAAATTAAAATTTTTCCGAACAAAATTAGTGCCAGCACCGGACTATATTCTATGTTCTTTACAAAGAGTAACACACAATAATAGTTTTATGATAAAAACCAGCACATTTCAATTTTTTCTATCCGAAACTAGCACGTTTCAATTATTCCTAACTAAAACTAGCACGTTTCAATTTTTCATAATTAAAACTAGCACGTTTAAACTACGGAGATACAAATTAGCACGTTTCAACGAATTCGAATGAAAACTAGCACGTTTCAGCAGTTACTAAAGAAAATAAGCACTTTCATTTAGTTCGCGTTTACCCTTTTTTACATAAATTTTTTGCGCGTATATAATATCTCTAATTAATATCTCTATATATCGTATACAGAGTAACTACTAGAAGTATCGCATGTCCATTTTTGTGACAAAAAAAACAAATACAATCTTTATTTGTTATTAACTGTGCATGTTGTGCGCGATTACACAAAACGATATTAGACATGTCAACTCCTGAAGACTTGAAAAAGTTAATAAAAATTTTAATTGGGAGGATGCCGATAAAAGGATCGTATACATGATGAATCATACATGAAACATGCTACTTTTTGTTGCAACATTTGAAACGTGCTACTTTTTGTTTAGTCTTTAATACGAATCATGAAATATGCTAGTTTTTGTTGGGCGTAATTAAAACGTGCTAGTTTTCGTTCTATTAGCTTTTTTTCGTTACAAATTTGAAATACGTTACTCTTCGTAAAGAACGTCGAGTATGGGTTTTGTTGGTCTCGATGAGTACAACAAGCACCCTTAGCTGCGTAACTTTTTGAGTGGCGGTTGGGGTAGTGGGATGTTTAGAAGGGTCGAAAAATCAAATTTTCGCCCTTGTAGCTTTTCCATGAACAGCAATCGAAAAAAGTTCAAATAAAAGTTGTAGCTATTAATTAGACCTTTAATTTGAGCCCGACCACGATCGATTACGTTAATTATTTACAGAGAAAAGTGCAAAAAACCCTTTAAAATGCCATTTTTTCAATCGCATTTATTATTAACAATTTCAGTTCAATCGGAACTTACATTACATCAAAATGTAGGTCTTTTCACGACAAAGAAAATGAACTTTTGAAAGTTAAGATCGGACTTATAGTTTTCGAGAAACAGTCATTTGTTTATAAAAACTCTCCCTTGGACCTAGGCGATATCTCGATTGTTAACAGCAATAGCAAATCCGTTCGACGCGCAAATGAAAGTTTAAGACTTGTACACTATATGTAAAACAATTCGTTTCCCAAAAAAAAAACGCAAATATAGCGTAATGAGATGAGATGAGATGATGAATGCGCGGTAACAAAAAACTAGTTAGATAGCGAGATCTGTCGGCAAGGAAGATTTATTTAGTGCGTAAATTTTTTTCAGGTTTGCTATATTTTAATCATTCAAAAAAATTTTAATTTTTATAGATGTGTAATTGAATGTTTACTTGTTTTAATAAAAATTGTTATTTAAAGATGATTTTGTGCGTGTAAGTAAAATTGTTGTTACCCTAAAGAATACCACAATTTCATAAAAAGTCAATTAAACACAAATTTGAACTGGTAAACAGTATTTGAACAGTAACATTAGCAAAATAAGTCTTTATTTTGTGCCCTTTTCAACTATTAAATCAAGATTAAAGTAACTTGATAAAAAATGATTTTCAATTGTATACTTAAATCCTGTCTCAAAATTTATACCACACTGCACCTTCGTTGTCTACGTTTTTGAAGTTCAGGCCGTAATACAGCATGAACAGCTTCATCGAACACTTGTTTTAATCCTCTTCGTGTAAGGGCAGAGCACTCCATATTTGACTGCTCGAATCTGTGAAAATATTGATAAAATTAACATCAAGTATTGTTCTATAATGTCATGGTCAAAACAAGACATAAACTTTGTACTTTCAAAACATTATCAGCCCTTTTAATTTACCTTGTTAGCTAATTTTCGGCCTTGCTCACGTTTGATGGCACTCAATCCTTGCTCAGCTAAAGCTGTAAGTGTTTCCCTATCATCTCGCAGATCAATTTTTGTTCCTACTAAAATAATAGGTGCATCTGGACAATGATGCTCAATTTCTGGATACCATTTACTAGTTACATTTTCAAATGAAGATGGACTGGTAACAGAAAAACAAATAAGAAAAACATCTGTTTGAGGGTAAGTAAGGGGTTGAAGTCTATCATAGTCTTCTAGACCAGCAGTACCCCATAGGCCTAAACTCACTGAATGTCAATTGAAAATAAAGAATTGTTACTTACAACCAAGAAGAGATTGGATCGACAACAGAATGGTACGGACGTCATGAAGAGCACTCCATTTGTCTTTTAAAATGTCCAGGCAAATGTTACCTGCGTTATCAACATTGGGATGAAAAGAAGGAGTGATGAACCGCACTACTGGTGCACTGTATACAGTATATTATAGTAAATTTGTTAAGGCATTCAAAATGGGAGTGAAAGATCTGTGGAATATACTATCACCTATAAGTGAAAGAAAACCACTTTTTGAACTTCAAGGCAAAGCTATTGCTATAGATTTAAGTTGCTGGGTTGTTGACAGCCAGACGGTTACCGACAACCATGCTCAACCAAAAATGTATCTCAGGTATATTAGAGTTCACCCCTTTATTATATAGAAAATTAAACTTTTATACACTGTTTATTTAGATTTATCACTTTTTTGCAGAAATTTATTTTTTCGTACATCTCACTTTCTTCTACATGATATATTTCCTGTTTTTGTTCTGGAAGGAACAGCACCTACTCTAAAACACAAAACCATTGCTAAAAGAAACGAAGAGCGAAATGGAGGCGAAGAAAAGAAAAAAGGTCAAAAAGGAGGAAGAACACGTTTCAATCATGTTTTAAAAGAATGTGAAGAAATGCTGAAGTACATGGGTTTGGTTTGTGTCAAGGGTTTTGGAGAAGCTGAAGCTATGTGTGCATACTTGAACGCTGATGGAGTAAGTTAATTTTAGTAACAAAAAAATAATTTATCATAAGTAATTTAAAAAAGATTTCACTTTTAGCTGGTTGATGCTTGTATCAGTCAAGATAGTGATTGCTTCCTTTATGGTGCAAAAGTTGTTTATAGAAATTTTTGTACAAGTACTCAAGGAAATCACACAACAAGTGGTGGCTCAATTGATGAATATTCTATGGAAAAAATCCAGTCTGTTTTCAATCTTGGAAGAAATAAAATGATAGCCTTAGCTCTTTTATTGGGTTGTGATTATGATGACGGTCTGCCTGGGGTTGGCAAAGAAGCTGCCCTCAAATTGTTTAAGATTGTTGATGACTGTAATATTTTACAAAGGTAATTAAATGCTTTATTCAGTTACTAATAGATGTTATGCCTGAGTTATTTAATTAATAAACTTGCTCTAGAATCAAAGAGTGGAAAACAAATTCTACCAAGTATCAAAAAATGGAAGCAGAATTATCAAATCCAGAAATTTGTACAAACTGTGGTCATAAAGGAAAAGTGAGATCTCATACAAAATTTGGCTGTGAAGATTGCGGAACAACAACAAAGTGCAATGACTCTTACAAGTATGTTGATGATGACTCTTCATTAACAATTCTTAAATTTATTAAATTTATATTTGAATTTGCATATTGACCATGGAACAAACTAAATTATTTCAGAGAAAAACGATTATTAATTTCAAATGAATAATCAATGAGAAAGAAAGCTTTATTAGTAGATAATTTTCCTAATCAAGAACTAATAGATGAATTTTTAATTCGTACTGGTTCTGTACCATCAAAGTTAGACTTCAAATGGAGTAAACCAATAATTGTCAAATTCATTGTGAGTTAATTTTGAATTTATTGAATGAAATTTAGATAATAAAATTTATTAAAATATATTTATAAATTGTACAGGATTTTATGGACCGAAAAGTTGCATGGGAACCCTCTTATGCATTTGCTAAAATATTTTCTCTTGCTACTCGATGGCAGCTTGTCAATCTTATAGAATACCCTATACAGCAACGATTAAATATATCAGGTGTATTTTTTCCCGAAAAAATAAAGAAAATTCGAAATATTCGTAGTGTTGCTAGTTATGAAATACTTTGGCTTGATAAAGATAAGCTTTTAGATGGATTATATTTAAATGCGCCCGACACTGATGACGATCTTTCTGAAGAAGAGAATTCAGATAACGAATTCAGACATTCATTCAGAATTCAGACATCGATTCAGACATCGATTCAGAATTCAGACTGTATACAGTGCACCAATAGTAAGCTATGCTTTTTACAGAATTGTTACACGATAACAATGAATTATTTAAGGTACTACCAAAGATATGGAATTGACCGTTAACGAGTCTTTCTAAATTTTGTTCGAGCAAAGCATCAATTGCACGATCAGCGGTCTCCTCTGGAGTTTCATTAGTGTTAACAATATTCAGGCGGGTTTATCACGATTTCAACTCGTTTCTTGTTAAATATTGGTTGAAATGATGTGTGCGTGTAATCGCGTTACGCTTAGCTACTGACATGTGCATTGCCATCAGAGCATAGCAACGCCTATGTTTATAGTGCAAAAAAAATGTCCAGTATTATAAGCCTCTTTGGCTCCAGGACTAGCAATATTTTTCCAGACCCACATGCACCGGACACGAGTAAAAAATTAAAATATAAGTAAAAGCGAAAGAAAGAGTAAAAGTGAAAGAAAGAGTAAAAGCGAAAGATAGTGTAAATGTGAAAGAAAGAGTAAACGCGAAAGATAGAGTAAACGTGAAAGAAGGAGCAAACGTGAAATTTGTTGTCATATTTTTTATATGTGTATAGATATACACGCTATAGTAGGATGGTGACAAAAACGTGCAGCGAATGAATGCGTAAACAGGCTAAAGTTTAGTTGGCGCCGTTCGCAGGATTCGAGGTACGAAACGAACCAAGAAGTGGGATATAGCATAAAGAGAGAGAGAGAGAGAGAGAGAGAGAGAGAGAGAGAGAGAGAGAGAAAAGGAGCGCAGGAAAACCTTAGCTATCGAGACGCGGTATTACATAAAAAATGAGCAAACGAAACATTCCATACTTTAGGTCGACATAGTTATTTTCACAGGGGCAGAGCCAATTCATGATTTTCATATTTTTTGCAGAGCGATACGTATAATGTTAATTCGCCGCGCGAGCCTTCCGTCCGCTCCGAATCTTGTTCGCGCGAGCCTTCCGTCCGCTCCGAATCTTGTTCGCGCGAGGTAGCTCGACTCGAATTTCGACGTGTGACATGCTAGTCCAGTGAAAACTTACATGAAATTGCATTTTGTTGGGGAGAGATGAAACCTTGTCTACTAAGAGTAAATCGATATTGGGTAAAGTGTCTAGTTATATTCAATCGCAGAGAAATTTTCACTTTGTTTACCTACGGAAATTGCGCATAACACCAAATAATTTTCCTAAAAATACTTTTTAAGTAAAAATACTTGGACATGATAATATTTGTCAAGAACTGATCGAATCGACTAGCGAGCCATCAATAACTCTGACCTTTTTATGTTCTCTAAATTTTAATTACATTTTTAATAATGACACAAGGTTCTTCGTACATCTCAACCGAAAAAGCAAATTAAAATATAATCGAGTTCCATCGTTCTGAAAAATTTAATTGATTCGTTTGAATAAATTTTATCAAAGATTATTACAGGTGGAACATAACTGGGTGAGCAATTTTATTGGATAGCTGCCTAATTATGGCCCAGGAGAGAGTTATGAACCGTGGAAAAAAAAAACGACGACAAATTGACGAAAAGTCGACAAATTGAATCAAAACTAAACACCAATAAATTGCTCAATTGCTCCGAAATGAATCAATTCAAAATGAAAAATTAGACTTTGATATTGTTACATTACGGATCTCAATGATCAAATGCCATAATAAGAATCATTCAAATATTATTTGTATAAGCGGCGGCAGAATAAAATCGAGCGTCAATCAGACAGCTGCGCCAGCGCGACATGTTTACGTTTTGTATCTGCTTCGAAAAGTATATAAACGCAGGAGCCGTTGCGGCATAAGTAGGGGGGTAAAGATGGCCGTTCCAACTGTGCCACCTACTATATACAGAAGTGTAGAACGCCTATGTCGATCCTCCCCTCCTGCATTACGTCGCTCGCTTTCAAAGTGTCGTGCGCTCGACCGCTCGAGCCATTGCTACGGCTCGACGACTTGATGATAACTATATAGTATTAAGTTTACCTTAGATAATTATGTTAAAAACTTAACGATTCTGCAAGAAATTTCTCTGAAGATAATTTCTTGACAGAAAAAATTATAAACTGGCCGAGGTGTACTGCCAAAAACTGCACTATGAATAAACTGTGAGCAGCGTTGTGTAAACTTGAGTGTGTGAAATGGTGACCGGCCGAGATTTTGTTGATGAACAGACAAGGCAAAAAATTCTTGACCGATTACCTTTCAAGACAGCTTAAAATTTTCGTTTTTCATGTACTTTCATTTGAACTGAGTTGACACGTTGTTTTAATAATTTATCTCAGCGAAAAAGGCGTATAAACAAATGGAAAGTACGTCAGATCCATAAAATTACGTTTATAAACGTCTACAAAATGCTTTATAAACAATTTTATTAACATGAAAATTATACTACATCATTGTGTAGGTTATTACCTTCAAAATAATATGTCGATGAGCTCGATTGCACTAATACGAGCCAAGTTACAGAGGTTGAAAGATAAAAAAAGGACGTATTTTTAGGAATTTTGCACTGATTATTGCATAACTTTTTTTCTAGTGGACAGTTTTTCAATTAATTTAATGGAATTTCTTTGGTTTTTAAAGACGAATAAAATAAGAACAAATTGTATTAATCTATCTTCAATATTTTACAAGATATGGCCGATTAAACAATTAATTTGTTTATAACAAAAAATTGACCAGGAATTCGGCCTGGCGACATTCAAATTCGGTTTCAGCGACCCACAAAATCCGTCAACTCGCCGAGGGGATCTCGCAAGTTCACTCAAATGTCACCAGCGCCCGGACTATAAATTATTCAGCCAGAAGGATACACTCAAAACTCATATAAATACACTACATGATCGTAACAAATCCTTTGAGTGCGATACTTGTCACAATTTATTTAGCCGTAAGCATCACCTCATATCTCACATAAGAATAGTGCATAATAAGAGCAAACCATTCGAATGTAAAATTTGTCATAAATCATTTGCCTACCAAAGCTACTTTAAACTTCACGTCAACGCAGTTCATAATCGGAGTAAACCCTTTGGATGTGATATATGTCACAAATCATTTGGACAAAAGGGTACCCTCAAAAATCACATCAGTTCGGTTCATAATCGCAGCAAATCCTTCAAATGCGATATTTGTCGTAAATCATATAGAAGCCAGCAAAACTTAACTCATCACGTTATGGCAGTGCAATAATCGGAGTAAACCCTTTGAATGTGAGATTTGTCATGATTCATTTGCCCGTAAGACTTCCTTCAAAACTCACATTATTACAGTACATGATCGGAGTAAACCCTTAGAGTGCGATGCTTGTCACAATTTATTTAGCCGTAAAGATCATCTTATATCTCACATAAGGATAGTGCATAATAAGAGCAAATTTTTTGAATGTGAGATTTGCCACAAATCATTTGGATACAAAACTGTCCTACAATTTCACATTAATGCTGTACATAATCGTAGCAAACCCTTCGAGTGTGAAATTTGTCACAAATTTTTTGGAGAAAAAAGAAGGCGTGATGTTCACATAAATACTGTACATAATGGTGTCCAACCCTTTAAATGCCACATTTGCCACAGATCATTCGGACAAAAACCACAAGTCACAAGACACATTAATTCAGTACATGATCGTAACAAACTCTTCAAATGTAATATTTGTCACAAGTCGTTTAGCCGCAAAGATTCCCTCAAATCTCACATAAGCACAGTACATAATCGTAGAAAACTCTTTGAATGAGAGATGTCAAGATGTGTTGTGAATAATTTTGGATACCAGAATGTACAAAATAGATACAATCACAGTACATGATAGCTGAAAAGCTCATACTAAACAATTATTTTATAATAAAGGCATACTTTAAAAAATGAATATTCAAATCCTTAATTTATTTCAAACATGAATACACCTGGAAATTTACTGATACATCGGATCACGCTCCAATTATGATTTTAATATTTTGTTTAACAATACTTCAAGAGGCATGGGTAAAGAATTGTTATATCAATTTGCCATTTGTGCCATTTGTGCTTTAAGACTTCGTGCAAGCGCTGCTCGGTCAATGACAAATCCATTCTCATAAAATACGACTCGGGCTATAGCTTCGCACACGCGTCTTTACTCATCAATCGTAGTGTATATGATACGTATTTGTTTATTTACATTCATTTTTTTTTTATTTAATTTGACTTTCATTGTCAATGGAGACAATGAAAGTTGCGACCGCGTCAGCGATCTCGGCCACTGGCTACCAAAACTTACAATTAGGCCCAAATTTATCGATGAAAAATTAAAGAAAAAAATTCATTCGAATTAACCTTTATTTGACACACTTTCCTGGTGTAACGTACTTGACACACTGGGGTTTTTCTGTACCCTATCAAATGCATTGTTAATGAATAAATCAACTCTTAAATATTTCTGTTTGAAACTTTTTTACGAACTTTTGAAAAGTTTATTTTGAAGACTGTATAAGTTTGATATTGAAATATTGAAAGTAAATATGTTAACAATAGATTTAATTTTGATCGATTTGGATACTTTAAAACAACGTAGAAAAAGCGTGGGGTTGATTCTGCCCCAGTGTATCAAGTAAAGGTTAAAACTCAAGTATACGAACGAATTTAGT
Source organism: Trichogramma pretiosum (assembly GCF_000599845.2). NCBI lineage: Eukaryota > Metazoa > Arthropoda > Insecta > Hymenoptera > Trichogrammatidae > Trichogramma > Trichogramma pretiosum. Next base: position 1,698,519 of record NW_019640943.1, read on the forward strand.
TCTGTTCAAGAATTGCAGTTAGAAGCGAAAATTCGATATAATACCTCGAAATAAATTAAAATTCAAGCAAATAACATAGTTCAATTAAAAATATACACAATAAAACACCGCTGCTAATTCATTGGCAAAGAACTAACTCCTTAAAGTTTACTTGTTCTTTTTTTAAGTATCAAATTTAAAATATAGGGCTTTTTCACAGTCGTCAATGACAGTCAAAAATCGACCAGCTGATTTGACTGGAGGCAAAGCGACCGCCCATATACTTTACATGTTAAAGTTGGTTGGTAAAAGTACTTGTAATTAGTTTACCGTGCACTCAAAAAATAAACAAAAAGTATCTGGAGAAAGCGAAAATATTTGTGTATCAAAATATCGAAGCGGTTTTTAGTTAAAGTCTTCAGTTTATAGATAAAAAAATATTGAAATTTCTGCTTTTTTTTCTGTGATATTGTCAATAAATATTGTCAATAAAATATTTATTAAAAGTGGTTTTTAAGTTGCAATACAAACTCTCAAGCAGGGAAATTTTATTCTTTGAAGTTACCGACGAAAAATTAAGAAACAATCGTAATTAAGAATATTATCTTTACACCAATAGCAGACTTGGTTGGGTTATATAAGACAATTGCGAGATCATTTTCATAATTTTTCGAAATTACGATTGTTTCATAGTTTTTCGTTGGTAATTTGAAAGAATAAAAATTTCCCTGCTTGAGAGTTTATATTGCGACCCAAAAAACCAATTTTAATAACTATTTTATTAGTGTTTATTGGCAATATCACAGACAAAAAAAGCGAAATTTCAATATTTTTTTATTCACAAACTAAATACTTTAACTAAATACCGCTTCGATTATTTTGATACACAAGGATTTCCGCTTTCTCCAGATATTTTTTGTTTCTTTTTTTACTGCTCGGTAAACTAATTACAAGTACTTTTACCATCCAACTTTAAAATGTAAAGTATATGGGCGGTCGCTTTGTTTTGCCTCCAGGCAAATCAGCTGGTCGATTTTTGACTGTCACTGATGACTGTGAAAAAGCCCTATTATAACATATTAAGTTTATAAGGTATTGAGTCTTAAATAGTAATCTAATTCAGAGAAAATGTGTTACACATTTGAGATTATGAACTTCAAACATATACACCACAAAAATGAAACTGATCTGGTCAAAATGAAAGTACTTTTACGACAGAATAGGTTTATTAAAAAAATTAATTTTCAACGCCTCTTGCGTCAAATATTACCTAATAAAATAACTTGACCCAATCTAGATTATTTCCTCTATTCAAAAGTTATGCTAGCTCCATATCAATTCTAGGAATGGAAAAGACTTCAAACGAATGTATTATATCGTATTATAACGAATGTATCATATTAATTAAATGATTATTAAATAAAAATTACAACAATTCAATTAAGAAATTTGAGAATTTGAAATAATAAATGAATTTGTAAATATTTAAATTTTTAAACTAACGCTGCATTTAATTTTCGCACCAAAAATGATGGGAAAGTTTGACCAAAAATGTCGACGAATCATGAAACGAAGAGATGTTACTCTACTCGTCTACCAATGAGCTGAAAAACAAAACGACTTCATACGATATTTTTCGAAAGTAAAAGTAATAATCTTAATATCTTGCTCTTTTTTTTTATTTTATTCATTTTTATCTTTTTTTTATTACTTATTTTATTTTTTATTATTATTATTTTTTTTTTTAATAACTTATAATAATTAATAATAACTTATAAAAAAGAGAACGACCGAAAAGTGGAGACGTGTAAAATGACCTCTGATCGGCTGACACTGATGACGATGCCTGACGCGAGCCGACTCTATACGAGCGCCTGCGCTGTTAATTGTCAGCATATAGTCAAAATTATTCGATAATCTCACGAGCACGTGGTCGTCAGTGAGAATTTGAATTTACCAGTGTGAAGTGTTGGTTACTCGTGGGCTCAACCTCGTGTATTTTCTAAAAGAATATCGTCGTGAATATTTAACAGTTAAATTACAAACAATCGAGCGAGTGATTGCAAGCGGAAGGGACCCAATCAGGTATTACTTTCTTTTGTTTTGTGATGTGATGTGAAGTAAATGATGGTCCTAATGGTCGTGATCTACTGGTACTTAGGACACTAGACAGTGAATCAAAATTTAAAAACACGAATTTTCACGTTAATAACCGATGCCTTTTGTTAATATTAATTTTTATGAGGAGGCTTTGCCAATAAATTAGCAGCGGCTTTTGGTTAAAATCTGTCGTCGAATAAAAAAGTTATGGCGTAAAATGTATGAAATTATGGCGGACTCCCATAATAGCCCATGTTAAGTTTGCTATTATCAGCGGCTTCGTTCTGAAAAGTTAGTTCGATAACCCAGGCTGCAATTTCTACAGCATATCACATTTCTGCAAAGTTCCATAAACATCTGTTGTCGATCCATTTTACTGACTAGCCACCTCAAGTGGGTTCAGACGAATTTTTCAATGTTTTTCTTTGAAAAAAATCAAAAAAATCAATGAGTTTAGAAACGAGCGAGCGCTTAGGGCGCGCACGCGGAGGCAACATGAACTCATGAACCAAGCTCAGAAGGCTGTAACTTGACGCCTACTTGACCGATTACCTTTCAAGACATGTTAACATTTTCGTTTTTGATGTACTTTCATTTGAACTGAGTTGACACGTTGTTTTAATAATTTATCTCAGCGAAATTATGAAATAAATTTTTTCATAGTCCTTTCATCATTTATGATATTTGTACGAAAAAAAACTTTTTCAAAATCCATTTTTTTTAACAAAAAAAAAATTGTTGAAAATTTTTGACTAAAAAATCCAATATAACCAATATTTCAACTGAGTAGCAAAACGATCAAAAACATTTTTTTGCTTTTGAAATTTATATCACTAGAAAGCTAGAAGCTTGAACTTTAATTTCCTTTTTTTTTTAATTCTTCTACTATTTATGTTAAAAAAGTTATTAACAAAATAAAGAAGATACTCAAATCGGGCGCGAAGGTCACCTTCCGTCGGGCACTAGTGTCACATGACGACCTATCAATAACCCATTCACGTCCAGAATAATAAAATTTTTTGTTCGTGATCGACGCGATTTTTTTTTATATTTTGAAACGCAAAAAGATTTTGCGCATACATAATTTCATGTAAAATTTAATGCCCTTTCAGAATCTTGGCTCAAATTTAAGATTTGATGCTTCGTCAAAAAGTTATGGTTGTTTAAACAAAAATAAACGTAAAAATTTGCGCGAAAAATCAACTTAAAGAAATTTTTTCCAAATGTTGCCGTATAAAACTCGAGGTATAAATATGATGAGAGGTAATTATGGATGTAGAAGTACCGTAAGGAATTTTCCTAAATTTTTTTAGCTACTTTTTCTAACAAAATGGCGTCCCTCAAGTGAAATGTTTATAAAAAACCAAACTTGATTTTTATCTTGAAAACCATTGGGTTTAGAGAAAAAGTTTCCGTCTCCTATGGCACAATTCCCGGCCATTGAAAAAAGACGGGCAATTGTGACAAATTTTTTGAAATTCAATATGTTAAGATAGATAAATTGAATGTGGAGGTAAACTCGAGTAAAAGGCTGTTGAATATTTGAACGATAGATTTATTGATCTAGAGTATGGTGAGCTGCTCTCGCTCAGCCAGCTCGATGACAACTGGCCGCGATGAGTACAAGAGGTAACAGTAACAGCTAATTTTAATGTTTACATTCGGCCGCTACGGCTTTAACATTACTACAATAAACCCGAACATTCCGCCCGCCTTCGCCAATCTTGCGCGAATAATTTTCTTCGAGAGGCAAAACGCTAATCTTGGCCACCGGACGCATGAGCACAGAATTAGCCGTCTTCAGCTTGACGACACGGATCAATCCATCTTTTGCCGGAAACACCTCGATAATGCGGGCCAGAAGCCACTTGCAAGGAGGCATTAGTTCGGAGCGAATAACGCACAGCCTGCCCACCTCGATCTGTACATCCTTCCTTTGCCATTTTGGGCGAAGTTGCAGGCTATGCAAATACTCCGTTGACCATCGAGACCAAAATTGCTCGTAGATGTTTCTGAGCAGCTGCATACGAGACAGACGTGAAATTGGTACGTCCAATGTCGAGGGCTCCGGAAGAGTGCTCAATGAAGTTCCGAGGAAGAAATGCGCCGGCGTCAATGGCGTCAAGTCCGAGGGATCGTCCGTGAGTGGTTGAAGAGGCCGAGAGTTCAGGCAAGCCTCTATCTGGGCCAACAGCGTCGAAAATTCCTCGAAAGTGAGAACAGCTTCACCTATCACTCGCTTCAGGTGATGCTTCGTACTCTTCACCGCGGCCTCCCATATACCTCCAAAATGTGGCGCACCTGGTGGATTGAATTTCCATTCAGTACCCTCGTTAGCCAAAAGGTGGGCGATATTGCGTTGGCGAGGCTGAGCCTGATTGAAAAGCCTTTTGAGTTCCCTGCTTGCACCCACGAAATTGGTGCCGGAGTCACTGTAAAGAGTTGCACAAATTCCTCTTCGGGAGACAAAACGCCGATATACGAGCAAGAAGTCCGCCGCGGAGTAACCAGATGCCATGTCCAGACACACCGCCCGGGTAGGCAAGCAAACGAAGATAGCAATGTATCCCTTGAACGTCTTTAAGCCACGTCCCCTGGAACACTTAAGATGAATAGGCCCAGCATAGTCAAGCCCGGTGTGCATGGACGGCCGACACTGCTGGACTCGAACCACTGGTAGATCGCCCATCAATTGCGTCGCCGGTGTAGACTGAAAGCGCCAGCAACGCAAGCATCGGTGGATAACGCTCTTAACCAGCTGACGCCCTCGCAATATCCAAAAACGCCTCCGCAGCCGACTGAGAGTCATCTGCGTCCCACCGTGTAGTGATCTCGAATGTACATCTCGAGCTAAAAGTAAAGAAAGAAAAGAATTGTGCGGCAGCACATACGGGCTCCTCTCATCCAGTGACAAATTCGAATTTGGCAATCTGCCTCCAATTCGAAGCAAGTTCTCACGATCGATGTAAGGGTTGAATCGAAGCAGCAAGCTGTTCCTCGGCAGATCCGCCTTCCGCCGTAATGCCCCGATGTCCCGCGCGAAATGCAACCCCTGCACATACGAGATCCATCGCTTCAGCGCCGAGTCAATCTGAATAGGTGTCAACTCCGTGATTTCCTGCCTCGATGGCCTCGGACGAGTGATTCGTTTTCTCTTGATGCGCATGCGATCGACAAATTCCAAGCAGCGAGCCGTGACGGTGCGCACAAAGCTCCTACCGGAGCTCCTCGAGAGGCCAGATCTGCAGGATTCTGCGTTCCCGCGATGTGATGCCATGAAGCGCCCGGAAGTGTAGTCTGGATTTCAGACACCCTGTTGGCCACGTAAGTCTTCCACTGAGCAGGGTGGCCCCGAATCCATGATAATGTGACCGTAGAGTCCGACCACAGATGTATTGGTAGGTCCTCGAGCGACATAGAGCTTACAATACGTTTAACTAAGCACACAAGCATGTGCGCTGCGCAAAGCTCTAGACGCGGTAATGACACTTGCTTGAGAGGTGCCACTCTGGTTTTAGATGCAAGAAGAGTGCATCTGAAGTCGATAAGGTTTGAAATGACTATATCGACACGCTTTTTTTTTTAATTTCTTGGAAATTTTGTCCTCTTTAAATCTATATAAATTAAGATAAGATTTGAGTTAATGTTGAGTTACCAGTAGTATTTGAGCGAGACCCTAAAAATTACTGAAAAAAAATGACTGTTTGAACGTGTACCAGTACCACAGTGATTTTTTTATCGAAATTTAACATACACCATCGCAAAGTGCTCTTTTTAACGAGTAATTAAAAAAAAAAAGACCTCTCTACGATTTTTTTAACGCCCTGTAGGTCGATTTGAAGGTACGGTTTATGTACGCAAAATGCCCAGAAAATCGTCTTGATTTCAGCTAAACGGGGGATTTTACGTACTTTAAATGGTATCTTCAAAACGACCCACAGAGCGTTCAAAAAATCGTAGAGAGGTCTTTTTTTTTAAATTACTCTTTAAAAAGAGCACTTTGCGATGGTGTATGTTAAATTTCGATAAAAAAATCACTGTGGTACTGGTACACGTTCAAACAGTCATTTTTTTTCAGTAATTTTTAGGGTCTCGCTCAAATACTACTGGTAACTCAACATTAACTCAAATCTTATCTTAATTTATATGGATTTAAAGAGGACAAAATTTCCAAGAAATTAAAAAAAAAGCGTGTCGATACGATAAATCTAGCCCAAGATAGAAGCATTTGAAAATCGACAAAATTTCGATGAATTTTTTTGTTGCGATAATTTTGTTGCCGAGTGTACCTTGTATTTACAAGGTATGTGCATTGTACAAGGTATATACATTCTATATACCTGGCATATGTCTTGTGGAAACCTATTTTATATTTCTTGCTTTCTCAAAAAATTTTTACAAAACCCTGACTATACCGAGCGAGCGTGAGCGAGCGAGGTAATTCGCTAGTATGGATTAAAGTTCGTATCTATGGAATCACGTGTATAATATATAGATTAGGTTATAGATAAAAAAATAGTAAGATAAGATAATAGATAAAACAATAGATAAGATAATAGATGAAGTAATAGATAAGATAATAGATATAGCAATAGATGAGAATACATGAGATACGACTAGATAAGATAAGGAATCACTTTTCTGTACAATTTCTTTCTTTTTTTTTTCAAAAAAAATTAAAAACAATTTAATGACATTTCAAATTAATATCTCACATCAGTCACATATTATGAGTGTTGTCTCAAAATTTCATCCAAAAACATTGATTACTCTTGTATTGGAGATATTGGGAGTTAAAGTTGAAATTCGGTAACACTCGTTTTCTGAAAAAACAACTGTTTTTTTACAATTATTTTTATGATCCACCCATCTAATCTTGTCTGACTTTTTACAGTAAGTGTTCCTAGGTGTAAGCTTTCAGAAAAATCAAAAAAATTTTTAAAAAATTCAGAAGCCTCTTTTAGAATCATAGACTCATAGCTAGTGCGTGCGGTCTAGTCAGTATAGGCTTCGGCACCGAGTCGTTAACTTTAGAAAAAGGCCGCTCTGAACGAAGCAGTTTATTCGGGAAATTTCAAAATTTTTAAATTTTTTAAAAAACAGAGTGTGTGATGGAGTGACGATACCTATGCGTTGAAGTCCAATTATGATAATAAGAATAATCTGTATTTCATTTATGTATTATTAATAGCTACTTTTTTTTACAGATTAGCGATGCAGAACAACGAATCCCTCGTCAATTTCCAGGACGAAATGGAAGTGGACTGCACCTCGTATGACACATCCTTAGGCAATGAAACAGTCGACGAAAGTGAGACCGAAGCATTGGTCGAAAGCATAAGAAGTTTGCGACAATTTGTAGATTGGGAACTAGAAGAAAATCGAGCTGATTTCCTCGAGCACATTTGTGAGCCAATCAGCGTCTGGGATAGTGGCTATGTAGATCTGCTTGAAATTTTTTTGCAAGAAGAAATAGAAATTTTACTTGTGGACTCCTTAAGTTTTTTAAGTTATGATGAAGGCAGCTGCGGTCCCGGGAAGAAATTCATTGAATTTGTGGTGAAGGCCGGCTACAAAGACGTGCCATACGTCGACGAAAACGGCGAGATATCATGTGATCGCACAACAGCCATACATCGCGCGGCAAAAAGTAGCTCTGTAGACACCTTTAGGCTACTTTTTACGATTTACGACAGGTTCGACGTGAATTTCACCGACGAATCTGGATTGTCGCATTTCCATGTGGCCTGCAAAAAAGGTTATGAAGACGTCGTGTACGAATTTCTCGAACATGGACAAAACCCAAATTGTGTCTGGACGGAGACAAACGACTCAGCCCTGCACTTGGCTCTGAGTCCGCAAAATTTGCAATACGATAAAATAGCACAAATGCTGCTGGACCGAGGTGCCGAATCGTCTCTTGTCAACAAGGAGGGAGTGACTTTGCTCCATTTACTGTGTAAGCGAGAAATGAACGAGGTTTCGTTCAAATTATTTTGCCGAATCTACAGCTCGATGAATATCAATGCCCAGGACAGTAATGGTAATACACCTCTGCACGAGGCATTGAGACATGGTCAGAGGAAATGGGCTTGTTATCTGCTAGAAACCGGGGCTGATCCGAATTTAGCCAATACGATGGGATTGACGCCTCTGCAAGTCATTTGCCAGAGAACCGAAGACGACGAAATGATTAAGTTCTTTTTCAAAACAGTCGATGGCATCCGAAAAACTGTGGTGGTCAACCATGTAGATAAACTTGGTCGAACAGCGCTCGAGTATGCTGTAGCGAGTCTTTTGCCACGAGCGATCGACGAACTCTTAAGGCATGGGGCTAACCTACGAGGCTTCCATTTTCCCACTGAAGATTACTTTGACAAGGTGTTAAATCAGCGCAATTTGTACAGTCATCATTTCAAATTGAGAATTGCTCTTGGCGCGCTGAGCGTCGTCGAGAAGCTCGAGAAAGGAGGCTACGACTTGGACCGCAGCGACGCAATAACGATTATGAATATTTTCGTCAAGTGCAAATTGTTCGAAAAGACGACGAATTTTGACGCACGTTGGTTCGACGACGAAAAGTTCACGAGTAAAGCTAAAGAGATAATGATACGTCCACACCTGTCCCTTTACGAGTTGACTCGGTTGCGAGCTAAAGACGCGACTACTAAACTCACGCCTACGGATTATTATGAAGAGTTTGTGTTTTCAAGAAAATTAAATAATATCTTTAGAATACATAAAGAGCCATGTGCCATTCACTTGTGCGTGAATCTATCGAGGAAATTCTTTCACGAATGGGCACAGGATCCATTATGGGAGCTGATACATGGCAGACTGCCATTAGAGTGCCTTGACAAGATAATTGAGAATCTAGCCAACGAAGATTTACATCGTATTTCGTTTGCATCTACACTATAAAGTTCGAAATAGAGATGAGCATATTTGCACTATTTTTATATACAGTGATATTCAATGCATAATAGTTTTTGTACTGAAATGAATAAATAAAAAAAACTGAAAATTAATTTTGAATTTGTTGAATAAATTTTGTATCCCAGTCCTTTTCCATACCATTGCTCCGATTCTACGTCTTTGAATTCATTGTAAAATATGTATGAATTTTTCAGATTTGTGGAAACGATTTTAAAAGAATTTAATATTTTATTAACACTTTTGTTTATGATGAGAGCGTTAAAAACCGAATGCCACAAGATGGAATTTGTTGTTTGATGCTCTTATAATTGTTTAAAAAACTTTTTGTTTATAAAAAATATATGGCGTAATAATTTCACGAGACGTAAAGTAGTATAATTATACCCAAGTTCACAAAGGCATTATCTATTATACAATTTTACAATGATAAAATATTAAGCAATCTAATGAATCGAACACAATTTAAGAATGAAGAAAATCAAAGCACCCATTGATTTTGCATCGAACAGTTTGAAAAATGAAGATATGTCTAAGAACTGAATTTTAATCCCAAAAATCATGTTATTAATATTTTTTTACCTCTTCTCAGTAATTACAACCTTTAATTATTCTTTTTCAAATCCATTTTCAAGATACTTCTGTTGCTTTAATGATGTACGCTTAAGTGTATGATTGATTCCAAAAATTTTATTTTCAAATAAATTCTTGATTTAATACATGATTGAAAGTTTTCTCGCTCCGATAAGATGATTTAATTGCCGACTACTGTTACAGCCTGTGATGAAACCTTTTACTATAAAAAAAAAACAAGTAAAAAAAATCAAATTGAAAATTGAAAAAAATCAGCTGTTTATGAACAGCTGCAAGATGTGAAACATCTTACTATTAATTTAAGAAAATTAAGGAATTCAAAAGTAATCGAACAAGTAAAAGTCGAAACAAAAAAAGAAGTAAAAAACAAGTAAAAAAAATCAAATTGAAAATTGAAAAAAATCAGCTGTTTATGAACAGCTGCAAGATGTGAAACATCTTACTATTAATTTAAGAAAATTAAGGAATTCAAAAGTAATCGAACAAGTAAAAGTCGAAACAAAAAAAGAAGTAAAAAACAAGTAAAAAAAATCAAATTGAAAATTGAAAAAAATCAGCTGTTTATGAACAGCTGCAAGATGTGAAACATCTTACTATTAATTTAAGAAAATTAAAGAATTCAAAAGTAATCGAACAAGTAAAAGTCGAAACAAAAAAAGAAGTAAAAAATTAAAAACAAATTAAAACTCGAAAAATCAAGAAAAAATCAATTTAATACAAAAATCTAAAATCAAACAAGTAAAAAGTAAGAAAACAAAAAAACAAAAAACATGAATCAAAAAAACGAGAAAATCAAGAAAAAGAAAAGTCAGAAAATCCCAACACAAGCATCGATGTTTCACATCTGGTGCGCTAAAGCTCGAGAAACTACTCTGATTACTTAACTCAATGAGAGGGAACGATTTGAAGAGTAAGCACGCATTGATAATGCACCAGATGTGAAACATCGATGCTTGTGTTGGGATTTTCTGACTTTTCTTTTTCTTGATTTTCTCGTTTTTTTGATTCATGTTTTTTGTTTTTTTGTTTTCTTACTTTTTACTTGTTTGATTTTAGATTTTTGTATTAAATTGATTTTTTCTTGATTTTTCGAGTTTTAATTTGTTTTTAATTTTTTACTTCTTTTTTTGTTTCGACTTTTACTTGTTCGATTACTTTTGAATTCTTTAATTTTCTTAAATTAATAGTAAGATGTTTCACATCTTGCAGCTGTTCATAAACAGCTGATTTTTTTCAATTTTCAATTTGATTTTTTTTACTTGTTTTTTACTTATTTTTTTGTTTCGACTCTTACTTGTTCGATTACTTTTAAATTCTTCAATTTTTTTTAATTAATTGATAAAGATGTTTCACATCTTGCAGCTGTTCATAAACAGCTGATTTCTTTTAATTTTTTCAATTTTCAATTTGTTTAATTAATCAAATTAGTGCATTGAGCTATTATCGTTCGTTGTATCTTAATATAACATGATAAAAATTTCGACTTCCCTTAAGAAGACACAAACTCATAGACACGTATATATACATGCAGTAATAAGTATCAGATTTGACAACGTGCATGATAGTGCATAGTCTCGCGACGTACATGCATAGACAACACATACGTATTATATGAATTAGCGATACGCATAAGCAAGAGAGAGAAAGATATCTCAACGCAGTCAATCCCATGAGCTGAGCCGACTGCTGTTGCTTATGCTGTTACGTTGCCTCGTGCGTATACGTAAACACAGGCATACGCGCGTCGAGTCTCGACAGTGGGCAGCAGCAGAAAGCAGTTCTGTAGCTGGCGCGGCAGCCAATCACAGCGCGTAGCGCAAACCGACGCTGTATAGGCAGTTCTACTACCAAAGTTGCGCTCGCTCGGACGGACGGACGCTCGGTTTTTACGGGTTTACCCCTGACACCAAACGCGAATATAGATGTTTCACATCAATAAATGTTCTTGCGGTATCGTGTAAAAATATACATTTTCCCAGGTCGGCGGGCGACCATTATCCCAAAAAAGATACGAAATTCGCTGTGTGCACCCGAATGGTATAAGAAATCGAAATATTTTTATTCATGAGCGATTTGGAGACTCGTGTTAAAAAAATATAAAAGTTCTCGCCGTATCGCGTAAAAATATACATTTTTCCAGGTCGGCGAGCGACGATGATCCCCAAAAGTCACGAAATTCGCTGTGTGTACCCGAGTGGTGTCACACATCGAATAATTTTAATCCATGACCGATCTGGAGACTCGCGTCAAAAAAATATAAATGTTCTTACGGTAGCGCGTGAAAATATACATTTTCCCAGGTCAGTGAGCGACCATGATCCGTCAAAGTCATGAAATTCGCTGTGTGTACACGAGTGGTGTAACAAATCGAATAATTTTTATCCATGAACATCTAATCTTTCCTGATAAAAATATATAAAAGTTCTCACTGCGCCGTGTAAAAATATACATTTCTCCAGGTCGGCGAGCGACCATTATCCCCAAAAGTCACGAAATTTGCTGTGTGCCATTCGCAGATGTGAGGCATGTAACAAGTATTCATACGTCGACGTGCCAATCATTTTTAGCACAATTCATCAATGATTTTTTACAAGGGGCCATGACTTTAGCTATGAGTAGCTTGGTCAATAAAACTCTGCTGTCACCAAATTGTCATAAAGTTTTGAGGAAGGATATTATAAAACTCCCAGAAAAACAAAGAGGGAAATATTTAAAGAATTGATCCGATTTAGACGAGAGGCACAAAAGACCTAAAATGAGAAAAGTCAACACATTAAAAATGCCAACTTGGGCAATCCGATCAAGTATGGTTCAACCTTTTACACTTTTGATACTTTCTGCATCTTTAAATTTAAATTTAATTTAAAAGTTTATTTACACATGAATTGTAAAACTGAAAATTATTTTATGAAGACAGTCATAGAATATTTCGAAAGTGCCAACGAAAACCAGTTAGATGTACAGAGAGTTAGAATTTGCCTGGATTTTTTTAATAATACTCATGGAATTGTATCATGTGGAATTTCAATGGATCAATTGATTGAAGAATTGTTGGGAAAATGTTTAAAAAAGCATTATTATTATAAATTAAAAAAAGCCACAGTACTGATATTTTAAATATTAAGAGATTAGAATCATTTGCTACTGAATATGCTATACATAATAATACACATTTTGATTCCTTTTTCTTTGTTGATATTGTTGATTTTAACGAATCAAATACGGTGCAATTAAATGAGCTTCCGGTACAAATCAGTTGCAATCAAAAACTGTTCGTTTTTGCAGGTGTAATTGAGTCAATACGAAGTAACTTTAAATTAAATTTATTTCATTATTTCACTCTTTGTAGAATTGTAGGCTGCGGAAAATGGATATTGAAAGATGATCAATTGATGAAAACCGTAAAAATAAAAAGTAACGACAAAACTGCAAGAAAAATAATTCTATTATTAAATGTGCAGACATTTGAATAATCTTTAATTTTAACAAAATATTTTCATCAAGTCCTTGAATTCAATAAAAAAAATTTCAAATTTCAAAGAGTTGTTTAACATACATTTCATCATACATTTAATTTATTGCCTTATATGCTACCAACAATTGACATTTTGAGAATGAAAATTCAATTTAATTAAATTTTTATTTTGATTGGATTGGAACGTCAAGGGTCAGCGAGATAAATTTTTCCATGTACTTGACCGTTTGGTTAACGAGTAGAAGTTCGATGTTTCGAATTGCCGAAACATTTTTGAAAAGCAAAAAGATGATCGTTTTTATGCTGATTACGTGTATTTTTCAATGTCCGATGTCGATGAAATTTTGTAGATTTTATACAAATTGTGAGAATATTTTAATAAAAATTGCATATTAATCAATTACAGAAGTCGAAGAAATTCACCATTTATATAGACAGATTGTGTGACATTTATGTCAAGAAAAACCAATTAATAAATGTTTTTTAAGTATTTCTTGATATCATCAATACAAAAAAATAATATGATCAAAAACATATTTACACAATAATATGTATTATAAGTACGAAAAGAGGTTGCCGGCCCAACTTGTCCTGGGGGCGTCAACCTGCCTCAGCTGATTCATTTATCCGTTGATTCAAAAGAATGTCTCGTCCGGATGGCTTTTGTGAATTGAAAACGACTTCGACCGATTAGTTTAATTGACAGGAATTGACTTTGATCCAATTTTGGAATTCGAGAAAAGAAAGCTTCAAAAAATTATTTTGAAGCTTCTCCGCGAGACGAGAATCGCAAACGTCTCATGTGAACTTTATTTATGAATGAAAAGCTGGCTAGACCAGTACAACGCAATTATGATTGTTATTAATGCAGTTGCAGGTGGAATTTCATTTTTCACGTGGCACAATTCATTTAATTCATTGTATTAACGAATGGATGCATTACAATGGGAAAACAGTTGAATGAAAAATCATCGAGAATATGAGCATGTTGATATTGTACAGGTACTATCCAGTGCGCCTCGTCTCATTTTGTTTTTTCTTACCTCTCAGTTGTTTATCAAGGTTGACGTCTCTCACGTAGTATTGTATTTTCATAAATATATATATGTGATCAGGGTTTAATTAAATGATGTACGCGACAACACAAATATTATGGTGCATATAGCAATGCAAACATTACAATTATTTATTCAATCGAGTTCAAAAGATAAAAAAATATGTATTTCTATCACCACGGCCGTACAGTCGTCGTCGTCATAAATTCTCGTAAAATGTCGAAATCATGTTCGGCTGGGGACATATGCGTGGAGGCACGTAAAGATAATAGATACCGGATAACAGCAATCGCAACAACAATTACGGCCAATAAGGCCACGCCTATAAGAATCCGAGAGCAGCGTTTCCCGGTGTTCGAAACCGATCTCCGGACGCCCTGCGCGAAGACGAAAAGTAATTCGTTCATCAGTTTATTGTTTCAATACTTTTTACTCTCTAAAAATCAAATATCATACAACTATTACCTCGGTAGGGTACAGTTCCAGTTGCCGTCCACTCGGTCGAGCTGGCCGCCGTGGCGGAGTTGTCGTCGGTCGCGCGGCTGCTGCCAAGTTCACTTGTATGTCTCGAGCTCTTTGCTGGCAGTGAGGAGCTCTCATAGGTCTCTGGTCCATCTGCCTCTGGGCGTCTTCGTACGACGGCGGATGCACATCGTATCTCTGTGCGGCTTCGTAGTCCGGTGGCGGTGAGTTCCACTCTGCCTCTTGTCTCGGTGGCCCTTCCGCTGGTTGGAATCGTCTTTCTGGTTCTTCCGCCGGTTGGATTTGTCTGGGTGGAGCTGGATTCGCGGCTCTGGATTGGAGTGCTTCTTGATTGGAGCCTCTTCGTTGCGTGAGAACCGATACGTTGCCGGCCTCGTCGATTAAACTTCTGCGCCGCGATGGACCGGCTTCTTGGTGCTGACCGTCTCCCTCCGAAGTCGGTGCCGGATCCGACGGCTGAGGCTCGTCGCTTTCAAAAGCCTCATTGACATGGGCTCTCGCTGGGGGTGACGACCGAGACTCCTCGTCGTTCGAAGGAGTTTCGTCATCGGACTGATCTTCCTCGACTCTATTATTTGGGTCAATTTGATCGGAGCTCGTCCTTCTGTCGCGAGACGCCATTTTTACAACAAAACAATAAAAACTGAAACGAGGATACTGCGAGGAGAATCGGTTCGTTCAACGTCGTCCGGGATACTGGCAGTTACTCGAGACTTTTCGATTTGACGTACCTACGTTTAAGTTAGCGATATGTAAACATAGGCCGCTGTCGCTGCGATGTATACATCGCGTCGTGTACAACGACAAATTTTAAATATGAATCGATATATTTCTACTGAGAAAAAGCTCCGAATTTATATACCCGTATCAGATGCAGGGGCTTTGGGAGCGATGAAAAGCAAAAAAGTCTCGCATAGTATACGGCAACTGCAGTAACGAACTTTACATTTATAATAATTGAAGTAAAAGTTTACGCGTAATCATGAATTTGAAATTGTATACGATGTTGTCTAAATTTTGTTTTGATAAATTTCGTGCCGATTGACAAAGCTTCGTAGCTCTATATACCGAGGCTTCGACCGAGGCTATTGATTTTCGTGAAAATAATCCAAAAAAATATGAGGAAACGATTTCTTTGATCAATCACTTCGGATCTATTATTGCAAATCGACAACGATTAAAATATGTGCTGACGCTACTTTGCAACTTGTACTACTTTAATTTACCAATGAATTTAATTTAATCATAGATTTTTAATTTAGTTTATACTAGATATGTTTTAACTCATTGGAAGGTCGCCTAAAGAAGTTTCACTTAAATAATTCACAAAAAAATCGATATTGTATCTGTGAATCTGAAATATTCTGTAAAAAAATTGAATCAGACAAATGCTGGTACAAGCAAAATAGACCACAACCATCAGCAATGTCAGCCCGTCTGCGCGTTGGATTTCATACACTTACCAGCTCGTGTTGTCCAAAGCTAAGGTATTTCCATATTTATATAATTTTCACAAATTAAATTTTTTCTTCTTATTCATCAATTTTTTTATCTTTTTTTTTAGTTGAAAAGATTCAAGAACTCAAAAATTTACACATTACTAAATGGTTTTGGCATAATTTCATCTACATGTTAAACTCTACTAAACCCTCTATTTAATTGCAAGTTTTATAATCGAAAATGATTCTTTTGTTCATTGCTTCTAATCTTGAGTTCGATAAAAGCTATTGCAAGACCATAATCAAACATCATAACTCGAGCTACGTTACGTCTGCAGTGCCAAAAAAAATTTCAATGACTTCGATTAGTTAGTGTCACTTGGAGTTTGAAAAATAGAAAAAATAGAAAGAAAACAATTCAATATACACTCCACCCGATGAGTGAGAATTGAATATACCAGGGCATAGTTTGCAAATTTAAACGATTAGTGCAATTTACAAGAACTGACTTTTATCTAATTCTAAATTTTCACTTTCACCGTAGCTTCGATATTTTTTCGGAAAAATTTTTTAGAAAGAAGCCTGGTTATCAAGAATGGGTTCAAAAAATGACGGCATAAACTATACACAAATTGGGAAGTCCGAGGCCAACTGGACGAGGAGTACATCTCACAAATCTCAATTTTTCTTGACATTGACGATGGACCCACCAGCGCGGGTATTTACCTTGAGTAGCCCCAGCTCATTTTGTATGTGATGGTCACAAAGTTGCTCGTCGTGTGCTCCAATAGAAAAAGTTGAGTTGCTGCCCAGTCAGGCATGTCCTGTATAAGACTTTTACTTGAATAGCGATTATGTTGTGTGACCAGTGTAAAAAATTGTAATTGTTATTATTACATTTATAGGTGGAATTTACTCAAGAGTTGATGCATTAATAAGTACATGTTGATATTCTATAGGTACTATCCAGTGCGCCTTGTTTCATTTTGTTTTTTTTTACCTTTTACTTGTTTATCAAGGTTGACGTCTCTCGCGTAATATTGTATTGTTATATTTATGTGGTCAGGGTGTAATTAAATGATATACGCGACAACACAAATATTATGGTGCATGTAGAAATACAAACATTACAGTTATTTATTCAATCGAGTTGAGAAGATTAAAAAAACATGTATTTCTATCGCCACGACCATACAGTCGTCGTCTTAAAGTCTCGCGAAATGTCGTAGTCATGTTCGGCTGAGAACTCAGTCGGGATAAAATTGCAAATACACGTAAATGATCACAAAAAAAATAAAGATCAAGCCACCCATGCATAGACAAAGTACGCGATCATCCATTTCGTTCTCACTCCATTGCGGCTGTGGTGGTTGTGTGTCCAGCATTGGCGAGGCCAGTATGGGTGCCGTGGGTGCCGCGGCACCCCCACTAATTTTGAAGGAGCGCCTAGAAGCGAAATATTTAAAAATAAAAATCACCCATTTTTCACGTAATAAACATATTGATAACTAAATATGGAATCGTAAATTACTAAAGCGCACATAGTGTTTTTTAGTAACCGAATTAACCCATACCAAACTATTTTTTTTATCTTTGAGAACAAAATATTGAATATATAATCCAAGTAAATGAAATAATAAATGCGAACAAACTAAATCAATTTTAAATATTCAATTGATGCTCGTTTAAATAAAAAAGTGTTCAAAAATCTTGGAACGTTATTTATAGATATGAAATTGGACTTGAATTTTGACCAAGAACGCGATGCACAGTCTACAACCAAAAAATTTGGCATCGACAATGATGAACTTCGAGCAGAAGTCAGATTACTTCGAACGAAGAAAGATACAAAATCATTTTCATGCACAGTAATTGAATGGCTTAATTGGTTATCTATACAGAATAGAAAACTTTGTTACCCCACTTTTTATAAATTAGTATCTACGTTTGCGTCAATTCCTGTCACCAGTTGTACTTGTGAGCGTAGTTTCTCTAAACTTAGCATTATAAAATCAAAGCTACGCTCAACAATGTTGCAAGATCGTTTGGAAAATTTAATGGTTCTATTTATTGAACAAGAGTTGGCGGTAAATATTGATCCTATTGAGGTAATTGAAGAATTTAACAAAATTGTTCCTTTTGATAGACGCATGGTATTGTAAAATAAATTATATTTTTATCAAATTTGTAATTTTATCTAAGTATCTCTTTTTTTGTACCCCTTTTTCTAAACTTACATTATTTATAATTATCAATAAAAATTAAAAAATTTTGTACTCATCAAAGTCTAAAAAAAATATATACAAGCTGAGCAGAAAATTTGAAATTGGCACCCACTCTAGTTGAACCCTGGCCACGCTAATGGTGTCCAGTGTTATGTTTGCTTGATCTCCTGGCTGGACGTTATACACAACTTCGCTTTGAGAAACATCATTGATATGGGCGCTCGCTGGAGTCGCTGGGGGTGACGGCCGAGACTCGTCGTTGTTCGAAGGAGCTTCATCGGACTGAGCTCCCTCGACTCTAGTATTTGGGCCAATTTGATCGGAGTTCGTCCTTCTGTCGCGAGACGCCATTTTTACAACAAAACACAAAAAACAGAAACGAGGATATTACGAGGAGAATCGGTTCCTTCAACGTCGTCCGGGATACTGGTAGTTACTCGAGACTTTTAGATTTGACGTAGGTACGTTTAAGTTAGCGATACGTAAATAAAGGCCGCTGCGATGTTTACATCTTGTGCGTACAACGACGGCGATGACAACGACAAATTTCAAATATGAACTGCAGCGACGAACTTTGCATTGAAAATAATGAAAGTAAAAGTCTTCAGGTATTAAGGAAACACGTACACCTTAAACTCAAAAATTATTGATTCGATTTTTGAGTAGAATTTTTCCTTTCCTCTTCATTGAATGCTTTGATATTCCAAAATTTTGATTTTGCCTTAAGATACAGCGGTTTCCGTGAGCCATTTCCCTATACTTCGCGTCTTAAACTTTTTCTTATTTAGTGTTTTCTGGCGAGTATTGTTTTTGGTCATCTATCGTAACTTTTAAAGGGTACCGATTGAGCTTCAGCACCAGGGTACCGTACACTTCTTCAAAACATCAATGTTTACGGTCACTACCGCGGATCGAACCAATAAGTCACTCTCAAACAGTATTTTTATGACTTATATTTCGGCAAGTAAAATGAAAAAATGTATGCTTAATTGTTTATGCAGAGCAATATGCGTGTTCGATGACTCCTAAAGTGCTTGTGTTTGTAAGCATTGATGTTCTAAAAAAATATACGCGATCCTGGCGCTGAAGCTACCCTCTGAAAATTACGACAGGCGGCCAAAAATACTACTCACCATAAAAAACTAAAAAAGAAAAAATTTTTCATGCAAAGTTTAGAAAAAAGGCTCGCGAACGCAGTTCTGCATTTCATGCAAAATCGAAATTTTGGAATTTTTGAAAAATTCAATGAAAAGGAGAAGAAAAATCCAATAAAATTTTTCTGAGTTTGAGGTGTATGTGTCCCTTCAATGAATTTGAAATTGTGAACGATGTTGTCTAAATTTTGTTTTGATGAATGTCGTGCCGATTAACAAAGCCTCGTAGCTCTATATACCGAAGCTTCAACCGAGGCTATTGATTTTCGTGAAAATAATCAAAAAAAAATGAGGAAATGAATTTTTTGATCAATCATGTCAGATCTATTGAGGTAAATTTACAGCGATTTAAAAAAAGGCTAACGCTACTTTGCAATCGTATAATCACGACTTGCTCAACTTTAATTTGCCAATGCATACAATTTATTGATAAATTTGCAATGTAGTTTAGTAATAATTAATATTAACAACTTAATTGTACGTAAGAAATTTTTTTTTTAATAATTGGCTGAATAAATCGAACATTTTCAACAGAAATATATTATTCAAATTTAGATATCAAGTTTTAATCCTATATAAAAAATTAATTCAAAGTGGACCGAAGCACCTAAATGGCCGAAAATAGGGGCACATACCTGAGTGAAATGAAAATCGTCCTTGTCGACATTGAACATCGTGACAGAAAACTCACACCTGAACACGAATAAATTTATTACATTTCTTCTTCTCATGAAAATTATTGACAGCAGTCGATATCCTCGTTCATGCATTGCTCCGTGCAAAGTCGGATTTGTTAATAAAGTGTATCGTGTTTGAGAATGCTATGAAAGAGTAGAGCCAAATGCTTGATGTCCAAAGCTAAGGCATAAACTATATACAAATTGGCAAGTCCGTAGCTAACCGGACGAGGAGTACATCTCACAAATCTCAATTTTTCTTGACATTGACGATGGACCCACCATCGCGGGTATTTACCTTGAATAGCCCCAGCTAATTTTGTATGTGATAGTCACGAAGTTGCTCGTCGTGTGCTCCAATAGATAAAAGTTGAGTTGCTGCCCAGTCAGGCATATCCTGCGTATAAGACTTTTGCTTGAATAGCGATTATGTTGTGTGACCAGTGTAAAAAATTATAATTGTTATTTTTACAGTTGCAGGCGGAATTTACTCAAGAGTTGATGCATTAATAAGTACATGTTGATATTCTATAGGTACTATCCAGTGCGCCTTGTTTCATTTTGTTTTTTTTTACCTTTTACTTGTTTATCAAGGTTGACGTCTCTCGCGTAATATTGTATTGTTATATTTATGTGGTCAGGGTGTAATTAAATGATGTACGCAACAACGCAAATGTTATGGTGCATATAGAAATACAAAAATTACTATTATTTATTCAATCGAGTTGAGAAGATTAAAAAAACATGTATTTCTATTGCCGCGTCTATTCCTTCATCGTCATCGTCGTAAAATTTCGTGGAAGTGTTATGGTCTCATTTATTTGTTGCATGTCACGTATTCTACGATTGTTCATACACCAGGCCTGAAACCCAAGTAAGATCAAGCCCACGGCTAGAATAGCCAAAGTGCACCAATCATTGCGGTCCAAATCCCATATCGACTGCAGCTGCGTGAAAACGAAAAAATAGTTCGTCCATCAGTTTGTTGTTCCAACATTTTTTACTCTCTTTAAAAATCAATCACATTATATGGTTATTACCGGTGGAAACTGTGGGGTGTTACTACTTGTATCTTCTACCTGGGAACGATACCAATTTTCCATATGCAGGCGCAGCCGTTCTTCCGGTGATAGATGTGCATTGGCAGGGTCTTCTCCTATTAACCGTATCGTGACAGTCGATCCGTCATCGGACTCATCGCCTGAATTTCCGCCCGCCGGTGCACCGGCATGTCTCCGGTGGTGGCCCTCCTCCTCGCCGTTCGGAGGAGTTTCGTCATCGGACTGATCGTCCTCGACTCTATTATTTGGGTCAATTTGATCGGAGCTCTTCCTTCTTTCCTGAGCCACCATTTTTACCGGTCCACTAAAAGACAAGAGTCAAAAAAAAAATAAAAACGAGGATACCACGACAATCAGTTCGTTCAACGTCGTCCGCGATACTGACAGTTACTCGAGACTTTTAGATTCGGCGTACGTACGTTTAAGTTAGCGATACGTAACTATAGGCCGCTGCGATGTTTACATCTTGTGCGTACGCAACGAAGTAGACGGTGGAAAGGGTCGATCGTTAAATTTCAAATATGAACTGATGATATGTTTCTACTGGAAAAAGAGGATTATACAGAAGATTTGGGTGCGATTAAAAATGAATAAGATACGCAGAGTTATATGCAAGCACCACAGCGATTTTTACATTTGAAATAATTTAAAAAAATATTCATATAATCATGAATTTGAAATTGTACACGATGTTGTCTAAATTTTGTTTTGATGAATTTCGTGCCGATTGACAAAGCCTCTGAGCTCTATATACCGAGGCTTCGACCGGGGCTATTGATTTTCGTGAAAATAATACCAAAAAAGATGAGGAAACGATTTCTTTGATCAATCACGTCGGATCTATTATTGTAAATTAATAGAAATTAAAATATAGGCTTTTGACTTATATTGCAAGAACTCTTAAAGAGATTTCACTTAAACAATTCACAAAAAATCGATATTGTATCTGTGAATCTGAAAATGACTGTAAAAAAATTAAATCAGGCAAATGTTGGTATAATCACAACTTGTACACTACTTCATACTTAATATGCCAATGAATTAGATTTATTAATGGACCTCCAATTTAGTTATATTAGATACCTTATTTGACTTATATTAGAAGATCTCCTAAAGAGATTTCACTTAAACAATTCACAAAATATCGATATTGTATCTGTGAATCTGAAATATTCTGTAAAAAAATTGAATCAGGCAAATGATGGTACAAGTAAAATATCGCTACGCTCGGGTGAAAACAACTCCTGGGTGAGTCAACTGCTTCGCGCACTTGTGACAAAATATACTATTTTCCATTGGATATTCGTATTCGAGATCAGATCAAAAATATATTCATCAGATTCTAAAGAAATACTGACTGTTTTCGAAATCGACCTTTTCAATAAAAATGTAAAAAAAGTAGCCTCAAGTCACGAAGGAAAGACACAAGTTATTATTATATAAATTCACCCATCCGTCGATACAACGCATTGCCTTTGTTATTGTCTCCTGTATACGAAAGGTCATTAAAACGGTTACGAGGTGTAGTCGTCACTCGGCTTCACTCGTTTAATTTCTAGAAATGTGGCGGGAACGACGCGTCGTTGCAGACAGTATTGCGCCGAATGTCGCTCAGTCGACAGTCAATAACGGACTGTCGCAGTGCACGAACGCGTATACCACAAGCCGCCGAAGCGTGAAATAATCTATGGTAAAGAACTTTCGTGAAAAGTGGAACTGCTAAAAATTTTAGTTAATTCGCGAGTGAATTAGAAAATGGCACGTTACGAGCAAGATAGCAGTTTGAGAAAATTAAAAAGTTTGCGAGCTAGCATCGATTGGGAGGTCGAGGAAGCGCGGCACGAGATCTCACGCGAATTTTTCTTACTAATCGGAGAATGGTGGGGCCAACTTCCTAATCTTGAAGAAATTTTTCGTCGCGAAGAGATGGATTGGTTCATCGTCGAGTATTTGAGCAGTTTCACCGATTATGACTCGGTTGCCTCTAATTGATTTTTCATCGAGTTTTTGATTTGCGCCGGCTACAAGGACGAGCCCGAACTCGATAAAGACGGCAAGCCAATTTTGCTTCGCACCACACCGGTGCACTTCGTAGCCAAGACCCAGTGTCAAATGAATTATTCTGCTTTGTTCGACGATCTGTTCAAAATATACGACAGATACGACGCGAACTTCACCGACGAATCTGGACTGTCGCATTTTCACGTGGCCTGCGAGTACGGCTGTCGCGACGTCGTTCAAAAATTCCTCGAGCTCGGTCAAGATCCCAATTTCATTTGGCGAGAAACGGGTGATTCGCCGCTGCACTTGGTTTTACGTAAACACAACATATGCACGATGAAATTCATGTTGAAAAATAGCGCTAATCCGAATTTGGCAAACAATGACGGATTCACTCCCCTACACCTTATATTCCACGCAGATGAAATGTTTAACGACGTTATATACATTACCGTGGGGGATTTCTTCCATATAAATGACGAAAAGCATCAGCTAGTTCAGATGATGCCAAGGACAGGTTGGGTCGGACACCACTGCAATGGGCCGTGGCGAATCTTTTTCAGCCGGATGTGATAAATTTACTTTTGAAACGTGGGGCTGACTTTTCTAGCTTCGTTTTTCCAAACGAGACTTACTTCGGTTTGAGGTATCAATATTATCAACAAGATAATTATGACAATAAGGCTTCGTAGCTTCTGATACGCTGGCCATCGTCGAATGCATAAAGAAGAGAGGGTACGAACTAAATCGAAGAGACGCCCTTACGATCATGAAATTTTTTGGTTGCATTGGACTTTTTCGCTTTCCGTTAGTTTATGACGAAGATGATGTTGACGATGAAAACTGTACGTTGTGTTCTTATGACGAGGATATGGAACTAATGTGTCAGTGGCACAAATCCGTAATATTGTCCGTGAGAAGATTTTTCCAACGCTGGGCGCTAGAAGCTTTCTCGAGGCTGACGTGCAACCGATTGCCAAGTCGCAGCTGTAAAACAATCATCGAGAAGCTTTGGAATGAAGATTTGTTGAATATGTGCATCGCAGTTGATAACGCTATGAAAGAGCAGAGTCAAATACTTGATGTCCAAGACAAAGGTATATCAATATTTATGTCCTTTAGGAATATTATTTTTTTTGGCTGTTCTATGACCTATTTTTGTCTATTATCTATTTTTTTTCAGTTGACGAGATTGAAGGAATTAAAAATTTACTCATAACTGAATGATCTTGAAATAAATTCATCAGCAAGGTTCAATTCTGTTTAACATTTATTTAATCAAGAACTTTGAATTTAAAATTAGTTTTTTTGTATTATTGATTTTAATCTTGAATTCAATAAAAGCTATTGTAAGACACTTATGAATATATTACATAGATATATAAAAAATATTTACAACATCATAACTCAAGATCTGGTACATCTGTCAGTGCAAAAAAAAATGTTTAATGAATTTGCTTAGTGAGTGTCACTTTGAGTTTTAAAAACAGAAAAAAAACACACAAAAACACACAAAAAAAGCACACTTCTATAAACATACCCTATAAATGAGTGCAATTAAAGAGTTATAGCCAGCAGTATGTAACTTGTAATGAAATGATGTTTAACGCTAAACTTTAAATCTTAAAAACAGGAAAAAAAAAGAAAGTGCACAATTCTATAAACATACCCTATAAATGAGTGCAATTGAAGATTTATTGCCAGCAGTATGTAACTGTTTAATAGTATGATGATTAACGCTGAAGTTTAATTATTAAAAAAAATTCTTCATCTGCATGAATATTTGAATCCATTTACTGTTCAAAAATTTGAATAGATAAAATTAATACTAGCGACTGGTAAATTGTATACATTAAAACCCTCATGAATCTTTGTCTAACAATCTAAGAAGAACAATAGACTTTATTTATTAAATAAGAAAAGTAAATCTAATTTTCAGAAAGATTGACTATTCCTCAAATCAATCATATTATAAAATTTTGAACTGAAAAAACAATAAAACATAAGAATAATATGATGCTAATTCAATCATTTCGATATTTCACTCTTGAAATAAGGAGCATAAACAGTGGCTATGTATATTGTACATACGTAGCATCTAGAGAGAGTTGCAATAACAGGATTATAGGCAAGCTCAATACAGATCGGCCTTTCGTACGGTGCGCATCTGCTATAGGCTGCCCTCTGTGGCATTGCAATTGACCGATTCGTTGATCCTCTCTTTTTATCTGCCGCATTGCTAACTTTTCGCCTTTGTAAGTAGGAGATGGGGATCGAAATTACGACGGCGTTCAGAAAGATGCACGTGTGTAAACTTGGACAGAATCGAATGTAACAATTATACATAGTATGCGAATGGCTATCATCGATTGAAAAGTGGTTTAAACGATTAGTTCAATTTGTAATCATTAATTTACAGGAATTGACTTTTATCCAATTCTAAATTTTCACTTTCCCCGTAGCTTCGATATTTTGTCTGGAGAAATTTTTGGAAAGGAGCCTGGTTATGTAGTGTAGGTCAAAAAATTACATCACGCAGCTATGACGGTTCAAAAAATTACGGCATAAACTATATACGGATTGGGAAATCCGTTGCTTACTGGACGAGGAGTACACCTCACAAATCTCAATTTTTCTTGACATTAACCCACTGCCGCGGGTATTTACCTTGAGTAGCCCCAGCTCATTTTGTATGTGATGGTCACGAAGTTGCTCGTCGTGTGCTCGTATAGATAAAAGTTGAGTTGCTGCCCAGCCAGGCATATCCTGCGTATAAGACTTTTACTTGAATAGCGATTATGTTGTGTGACCAATGTAAAAAATTATAATTGTTATTATTACTGTTGCAGACGGAATTAACTCATGAGTCAATGCATTACAATGAAAATCCAGCGAGAACATAAGCATGATATCCAGCGTCTCTCGTCTCATTTTGTTTTTTTTTTTTACCTCTTACTTGTTTATCAAGGATGACGTCTTTCGCGTAATATTGTATTTTCATATACATATTTTCATATTCATGTGGTCAGGGCGTAATTAAATGATGTACGCGACAACATAAATATTATGGTACATATAGAAATACAAAAATTACAATTATTTATTTAATCGAGTTCAAAAGATAAAAAAAATATGTATTTCTATCGCCACGACCATACAGTCGTCGTCTTAAAGTCTCGTGAAATGTCGTAGTCATGTTCGGCTGGGAACTCAGTCGTGTGGAAAACGGATATAACGTAAATACAAGTAAGCGAACACACAAAAAAGAACGACAATGGCACCTCCGCCTAGAATAAGCATAGTGCCGCGATTCATTTCCTTCTTACTCCTTTCCGACATTGGCGGTGTTATGTCCATTGATATGTTTACTTGGTCTTCTTCCAAGTCCTGGTACAAGTCAATCGGCTGCGGCGCTTCTGCTTGATAGCGTCCGGCTGGTGGGAGTGAATTCGCGGCCAGTGCATCGGGATTGGTGGAGCCTCGTCGTAGCGTGAGAGTCGATCCGCTGTCGGACAAGTCGATTGAACTTCCGCCCGCCGATGGATCGGCATTTGCGTACAGGCTGTCTCCCTGAGTTGCGAGCGATGACAGAGACTCCCGGTCGTACGAAGGAGCTTCGCCATCGGACTGGGCTTCCTCCTGACCATTATTCGAGTGAATGTCCTCAGACGACATTTTTACCGGTCCAACAAAATACAAAAGTCAAGAAATAAAAACGAGGATACACCGTGTGAGTTTACCACGACAATCAGTTCGTTCAACGTCGTCCGCGATACTGGCAGTTACTCGAGACTTTTCGATTTGACGTACTTACGTTTAAGTTAGCGATACGTAAACATAGGCCGCTGTCGCTGCGATGTATACATCGCGTCGTGTACAACGACAAATTTAAAATATGAATCGATATATTTCTACTGAGAAAAAGCTCCGAATTTATATACCCGTATCAGATGCAGAGGCTTTGGAAGCGATGAAAAGCAAAAAAGTCTCGCATAGTATACGGCAACTGCAGTAACGAACTTTACATTTATAATAATTGAAGTAAAAGTTTACGCGTAATCATGAATTTGAAATTGTACACGATGTTGTCTAAATTTTGTTTTGATGAATTTCGTGCCGATTGACAAAGCCTCTGAGCTCTATATACCGAGGCTTCGACCGGCGCTATTGATTTTCGTGAAAATAATCAAAAAAAAAAATTAGGAAATGATTTCTTTGATCATTCATGTAAGATCTATTGAGGTAAATTTACAGCGATTTAAAAAAAAGGCTAACACTACTTTGCAATCGTATAATCACAACTTGTACACTACTTCATACTTAATAAGCCAATGAATTAGATTCATTAATGGATCTCCAATTTAGTTATATTAGATACCTTTTGACTTACATTCGAAGTCTCCTAAAGAGATTTCACTTAAACAATTCACAAAAAATCGATATTGTATCTGTGAATCTGAAAATGCCTGTAAAAAAATTTAAAAAAATTAAATGATTTTGGTATAATTTCATCTACGTGTTAAGCTCTACTAAACCCTTTATTTAATTGCAAGTTTTATTATCGAAAATGATTCTTTTGTTCATTGCTTGTAATCTTGAAATACAAAAATAATCCTTATAGCAACGTGGTTCTGGCGCGCCACGTCCGCTGTACACATGTGTTTAATTTCGAGCCTGTGTATCTATCGATGCGTAGGCGGCCGAACACGAGCGCGGAGAAAAACAGAAAGAGAGAAAGCATTCACACGTGCTGTAACACGAGGAGATTCACGACAGGCACACGCGACTCATTTAATAGCGCAGCGCCGTGAAGTGTGAACTCGTGAAAACATCAACTTTTGCTGTGTATAATAGCAATCATCGAAGAATTTTTGATTTTAGTGATATACCCATCGTTGACAATTACCAACGCGATTCGCGATGGATCTGATCAGGTTCTTTTCGTTAGGCAACGATACTTCGACTGTTTTTTCATTGTTTTTCTCGGGGCTTCAAAATACTTATTGGCGTTCGCCATTCGAATCAGAAAATTTTTGTCGTAAAATTGCCGTTGCAATCGACGAATGACGGAAAGCGACACTGGTGTGTATAACGCACAGAAGTCACGAGAATTAGCTCGCGATGTGTTTGTTGATATACAGCGATCATAGACTGATTGTTTTGGTTTGTGCACTATCGTAAAGTTACATAAACATTAACTGCTCTTTTAACGACTCGCAGGTGTATAAAATCGATCGGGTACGGATTCCAAAATTGTTCATTCTATATTTTCACCGTACATTTCTGTCGAAGATGATTATCAGAGTCAATTCAGCGGGAATATCGATGTTAGAACAAAGTTTGAACGTTCATAATTATACACAAACCTTTGGAGGAAGCGATCAAAAAAAAAAAAAGAAAAAAAATTGTAATACGATAAAATCGATTAAAGCTCATGAGTATATAATACCCGGGTCTGATCGAATCCGAAGTCATTATGCCAGCACCGGGCTCGATATAGGGTAAATGTGCCTGTTACCGACCACCCTCCAGTTTTTGACCACCCAAGAATATTATTTAAACAAATAGAAATATATATCAAATTATGACGTAATAAAATATTTTTTTAATTCTTTAATTATTATACTTTCAGAGAAAATTTATAGCTCCCCTTGGAAATTATTAAATCTGTTTCGTAGCTCAATTTATAATTCTGACCTGGTTGAAAATTGGACGATTCGGTAAAATTGTCTGTCCAGTTTTCGACCACCTGTAATAATTCTAAATAATTTTTATTCAAACGTTTTTTATTCAATTTGAAGCTCATCAGTATAGGTTTCTCATGTACTTTTAGACACGTATGTTCATTTATTATGCTTTCAGAGTTCGAAAATAAAAATTTAACCGAGTTCCAACTTCAGGGTCATTGACGGCTCAGTGAGGTGGTCGAAAACTGAACGATTCGCATTCTTTTGGCTTTATCCATTTTTTTAGAAGTATCATCAGCTTTTTTGGTCAAGTGTACGTACTCATTCGAAAGGTAATTTTTTTTCTATCAAAAGGTATCTTTAGAAACATTTTCAAACTTAATAAACAAGCTCTGTAAATGAGCAAAGAACGATTTTTTCTTAACTGTCCGAAAACTGGCGCATTCACCCTATATACACTCGGCAACAAAATTATCTGAACAAAAAAATTCATCGAAATTTAGTCGATTTTCAAATGCTTCTATCTTAGGCTAGATTTATCGTATCGACACGCTTTTTTTTTAATTTCTTGGAAATTTGGTCCTCTTTAAATCCATATAAATTAAGATAAGATTCGAGTTAATGTTGAGTTACAAGAAGTATTTGAGCGCGACACTAAAAATTACTGAAAAAAAATGACTGTTTGAACGTGTACCAGTAACACAGTAATTTTTCTATCGAAATTTAACACACACCATCGCAAAGTGCTCTTTTCAATGAGTAATTTAAAAAAAAAGGACCTCTCTACGATTTTTTTAACGCCCTGTAGGTCGATTTGAAGGTACGGTTTGTGTACGCAAAAAGCTCAGAAAATCGTCTTGATTTCAGCTAAACGGGAGATTTTACGTACTTTAAATGGTATCTTCAAAACGACCTACAGGGCGTTAAAAAAATCGTAGAGAGGTCCTTTTTTTTTAAATTACTCGTTGAAAAGAGCACTTTGCGATGGTGTATGTTAAATTTCGATAGAAAAATTACTGTGTTACTGGTACACGTTCAAACAGTCATTTTTTTTAGTAATTTTTAGTGTCAAGCTCAAATACTACTGGTAACTCAACATTAACTCAAATCTTATCTTAATTTATATGGATTTAAAGAGGACAAAATTTCCAAGAAATTAAAAAAAAAGCGTATCGATACGATAAATCTAGCCTAAGATAGAAGCATTTGAAAATCGACTAAATTCCGATGAATTTTTTGTTGCGATAATTTTGTTGCCGAGTGTATATGTAGATGGATCGCAGGCGTTTCTGCGCCTGGGCCATGCATAGTACATATAGCTGCTGAATTCCAAACCGGATTAAAGTTGCTTACAACTTATAAGAGAGCGACTTTGCGCGAGCATAAACTTATATGAGCAATCAGTGTCTAACTTTTATAGGGTAGTCAGACCAATGAATGACCGGGTACCAATGAATGACCATTTTAGAAAATATCATATGAAAACAATTAAAAATATATTTGTATGGACGTAATTCAATTCTTTAGTGAACGATGCATCTTGTTTTCTATGTTTGATCATAATTTAATAAGGAAAATGATAATTATTGCACATCCATAAGTGGTCATTTACTGGTCGAAAGCGGTCAATCACTGGTATAAGTACACCCTACCTATACTCAATCAAAGCCATCGTATACGGCATAGACTTTTGCAATTTATTCGCGCACGCATCGAAATATCCCACGCTCTAACTACGTTGAATGTTTTTTATTTTGACTTTCTTCGTAACTTGTATCTTGCGCGCTTCGACTGACAAGCGGGAAGAGGGTATATTATTATACAGCGACGATTTTTCTAGATGCCGATCGAGCGAGTACGAGCTAATAGCTCCCTCCGATATATGATTTTAAAGAGAGTCTCGCACCGAGCAGCGAATGATTTCCCGATCGTAAAGAGGACAGTGTCGTACATTTTCTATATTACAAAGCAAGTTTTTCAAGCCCAGCGTAAACTCCACCCTGTCCTATATAAACTCGCGCGCTTTCACGGTTCGGCAATGCTCGGACGGACCGTCATAAACATTATAGTCTAGGCGCTGAGAGGGTTTCGTGTGCATTGGCAGGTCCCACAAAAAAAGAAGTGTTTTTCTACGTATTTTGACCCGCTGAATCCGAACTTTCAACTCTCACCTCGCTCAGATGGTCGAGTAATTTTTTATAAACAAAATAATTGTTTTTTTTCACGCTCGAGTTCTGAAAACGAATCACTCACGAGTTCTGCTGAGCTATTATCGTGATCAGCACTGAGCGCGATTCAGCCTCGAGACCGAGCGTGAATCGCGCTCGAGCCACGTTGAGTTTTTTCGGGTACTCGAGTTTTTTTGGGCAATCGAGTTTTTTCGAATACTTGCAATATATTTACGTTTCAAGTACATAAATGGCGAATCAACAGTCTCTAGACCCCTCTCTTTGTGTGTATATGCTTATAAGTGTGATATTCACAGCGGCTAGAATTGGAAGAAGAAAATAATTTAATAGTACCACACCTCATCACAGTTATCAGCATGTACACACAAAGAGAGGGTTCTAGAGACTGTTGATTCGCCATTTATTTACTTAAAACTTGAATATATTGCGAGTATTCGAAAAAACTCGATAACTCGAAAAAACTCGAGTACCCGAAAAAACTCGAGTACTCGATAAAAACGCGAGTATCCGAAAAAACTCGAGTACTCAAAAAATCGAGTATTCGACTCGAACTTGAGGAAAAAACTCGAACTCGACGAGTCGAGTTTTTTCGAGTACTCACACAGCCCTATTTGAGACCCTGTAGATCTATAAGGGATGGACCTAGAGGGCTGACATTTTCAGCATTTTCATTTTTCAATGTATTCTTCAAGAGTAAATACTTTGTTTCAATTTTCATTTTGAACAATCAACATTAATATATAATATGTAATAAATAAATCTATCAACATACAAAATAACAATTAATATATGAAAATAAATTAATGGAAACATAAAAATATTATTTATAAATTATGTGGTTGAACTTATTTGATTCTAAGTATCTTTCATAAATCCATCCTAACTTTCTCATGAAAGTTCTCATGAAATCCAAAAAATTATAAAATTAACATAAAAGAATATAAAATCTTATCTTGTCTTTCGAAATTGGCCGCAGTGATGTCATCTATGAGTATTTTACAATTTTCGAAAAAATCAGCTGATTTTTCAGGTGATTTTTTTCAGCAGGGGACACTACTTAAAATAAGAATTGACACTATATGTGTTGCAATAGTAATTTTTATTTATATAAAAACTTTACAAAATAGACTTGAAATGTACAATGTTTCAAAACTGTCCTTCGCCTTCAAGCGAAAAAATTTTTCTTCTCCTGTTGCGCGTTCTACAAAAAATGATACATGGTTCAATTAATTTCAAAATTGATAAAAATATCATTTTCAAATATATCTCTTGAATGAAATAAAAGTAATCCAATACTCACATTAATCTTAGTTCTGATTTGTTCCATTTATGTCTTTCATTATTTCAATGCTTTCTTTGAATGCATTATAGCAGTTTGATTTTTCGGTTGCGCTCAAGATTGTATTCTTCAAAAAAAATTTCAATCAGTTGAATCAGATGAGTCATTGTGTTGATGATTTGTATCAAAAACCTTTTGAAAATTTTCCCATTCCTTCTATAATGTCCTTAGTGAAAATAAAGCCTCTTATGCATTGGTAAGTTACACTTTCCGTTGCGCTTCTTCGAAATAATCCCAAATCCAGTTTTTCATTTCTCCCTTCAACTGCAGGTCACCTCAAGTCGACCTGCGTTATTCTTCGAGGGCGACCATCTGAAATTTTGAAATTTTTTAAAATTTTCATTCAATGTAGAACAATGTAGTTTAATTTTTATTAAAAAATCAAATTACCTCATTTTTTCTTCTTCGATCAATTCCGGAGACCGTTCTCGGAGAATGCCGCCGCCAGTCCGCCTTCCGATCCCGGTAACAACCGTTACTTTTTTAGTTGCACGGGCTCGATGAAATTTTAGGAATTTTTTTAAAATTTTCCGAGCCTCGTGCCAACTGAAATAATGAAGATCCAACACGACGGTTGGATCTTCCTTTTTCAAATTAAGTTGGGCCCCCAAAATAATGTACCTAATCATTATTACATACACTTCATGTTGGGGGCCCCACTTTCTATCAAAAGTGGACTGGACGACGGACCGCAACTTTTCCTCGAAATCGAAACATGCTGTCATCTACGAAAGAAAACGATAAATAAAAAATTAATTAAAAGAAATTAATAAATTATTGAAAAATATTGATAATGGATTTTTTAAAATAATCAACGAATCCTAACGTTTTCTATACAGGATTATTGCATAACTTTTTTTCTAGTGGACGAATTTTCAACAAATTTAATTCAATCTTTTCGTTTTTTAAAGACAAATAAAATTAAAAAAAATTGTTGTAATCTATCTTCAATATTTTACAAGATATGGCCGTTTAAACAATTAATTTGTTTATAAAAAAAAATTGACCAGGAATTCAGCCTGGCGACATTCAAATTCGGTTTCAGCGACCCAAAAAACATATGAATCCGTCAACTCGCCGAGGGGATCTCGCAAGTTCACTCAAACGTCACCAGCGCCCGGACTATAAATTATTCAGCTAGAAGGATACACTCTAAACTCATATAAATACACTACATGATCGTAACAAATCCTTTGAGTGCGATGCTTGTCACAATTTATTAGGCCGTAAGCATCACCTCATATCTCACATAAGAATAGTGCATAATAAGAGCAAACCATTCGAATGTAAGATTTGTCATAAATCATTTGCCTACCAAAGCTACCTTAAACTTCACGTCAACGCAGTACATAATCGGAGTAAATCCTTTGAATGTGATATTTTTCACAAATCATTTGGACAAAAGGGTACCCTCAAAAATCACATAAGTTCGGTTCATAATCGCAGCAAATCCTTCGAATGCGATATTTGTCGTAAATCATATAGAAGCAAGCAAAACTTAACTCGTCACGTTATGGCAGTGCATAATCGGAGTAAACCCTTTGAATGTGAGATTTGTCATGATTTATTTGCCCGTAAGACTTCCCTCAAAACTCACATTATTACAGTACATGACAGAGTAAGCCTTTAGAGTGCGATGCTTGTCATAATTTATTTAGCCGTAAAGATCACCTTATATCTCACATAAGGATAGTGCATAATAAGAGCAAATTTTTTGAATGTGAGATTTGCCACAAATCATTTGGATACAAAACTGTCCTACAATTTCACATTAATGCTAAACATAATCGTAGCAAACCCTTCGAGTGTGAAATTTGTCACAAATTTTTTGGAGAAAAAAGAAGGCGTGATGTTCACATAAATACTGTACATAATGGTGTCCAACCCTTTAAATGCCACATTTGCCACAGATCATTCGGACAAAAACCACAAGTCACAAGACACATTAATTCAGTACATGATCGTAACAAACTCTTCAAATGTAATATTTGTCACAAGTCGTTTAGTCGCAAAGATTCCCTCAAATCTCACATAAGCACAGTACATAATCGTAGAAAACTCTTTGAATGAGAGATGTCAAGATGTGTTGTGAATAATTTTGGATACCAGAATGTACAAAATAGATACAATCACAGTACATGATAGCTGAAAAGCTCATACTAAACAATTATTTTATAATAAAGGCATACTTTAAAAAATGAATATTCAAAGCCTTAATTTATTTCAAACATGAATACACCTGGAAATTTACTGATACATCGGATCACGCTCAAATTTTGGTTTTAATATTTTGTTTAACAATACTTCAAGGGGCATGAGTAAAGAATTTTTATACCAATGTGCCATTTGTGCCATTTGTGCTTTAAGATTTCGTGCAAGCGCTGCTCGGTCAATGACAAATCCATTCTCATAAAATACGACTCGGGCTATAGCTTCGCACACGCGTCTTTACTCATGAATCGTAGTGTATATGATACGTATTTGTTTATTCACATTCATTTTTTTTTTTTTTTTATTTAATTTGACTTTAATTGTCAATTGAGACAATGAAAGTTGAGACCGCGTCAGCGATCTCGGACACTCGCTACCAAAACTTATAATTAGGCCAAAATTTATCGATGAAAAATTAAAGAAAAAAATTCATTCGAATTAACCTTTATTTGACACACTTTCCTGGTGTAACGTACTTGACACACTGGGGTTTTTCTGTACCCTATCAAATGCATTGTTAATAAATAAATAAACTATTAAATATTTCTGTTTAAAACTTTTTTACGAAGTTTGATATTGAAATATTGAAAGTAAATATGTTTAATAATAGATATAATTTTTGTCGATTTGGATACTTTAAAAAACGTAGAAAAAGCGTGGGGTTGATTTTGCTTCAGTGTATCAAGTAAAGGTTAAAACTCAAGTATACAAATGAATTTAGTTCTGTTCAAGAATTGCAGTTATGAGCGAAAATTCGATATAATACCTCGAAATAAATTAAAATTCAAGCAAATAACATAATTCAATTAAAAATATACACAATAAAACACCGTTGGTAATTCATTGGCAAAGAACTATCTCCTTAAAGTTTACTTGTTCTTTTTTTAAGTATCAAATTTAAAATATCGGGATTTTTCAGAGTCGTCAGTGACGGTCAAAAATCGACCAGCTGATTTGCATGGAGGCAAAACAAAGCGACCGCCCGTATACTTTACATGTTAAAGTTGGTTGGTAAAAGTACTTGTAATTAGTTTACCGTGCACTAAAAAAATAAACAAAAAATATCTGGAGAAAGCGGAAATCTTTGTGTATCAAAATATCGAAACGGTTTTTAGTTAAAGTCTTTAGTTTATAAATAAAAAAATATTGAAATTTCTGCTTTTTTTCTTTGATATTGTAAATAAATATTGTCAATAAAATAATTATTAAAAGTGGTTTTTAAGTTGCAATACAAACTCTCAAGCAGGGAAATTTTATTCTTTGAAGTTACCGACGAAAAATTAAGAAACAATCGTAATTAAGAATATTATCTTTACACCAATAGCAGACTTGGTTGGGTTATAAAAGACGATTGCGAGATCATTTTCATAATTTTTCGAAATTATGATTGTTTCATAGTTTTTCGTTGGTAATTTGAAAGAATAAAAATTTCCCTGCTTGAGAGTTTATATTGTGACCCAAAAAACCAATTTTAATAACTATTTTATTAGTGTTTATTGGCAATATCACAGACAAAAAAGGCGAAATTACAATATTTTTTTATTTACAAACTAAATACTTTAACTAAATACCGCTTCGATTATTTTGATACACAAGGATTTCCGCTTTCTCCAGATATTTTTTGTTTATTGCTCCCTCATAGAGGAAATTTTGTGATGGGCTCCATTTAGGCTTTCGTACATAATTATCGTAGGATATATTTAATGATATTTCTATATACTAGATCGAATTTCTGACACATTTTGGCATGTATGTGGGGGCGATTTTTGGGTTAGAGTGCTATACAAAATGTTTATTCGATAACTGCTGAAAGGTCGAGTGTTCGAGTCTCTGAAAAATTCTATAATTTGCTATGCGCAATGCTGCATATACACTTAACAGGCCAAAATTAACTATACGTAGAAAAATTGCATAAATGCGTTACTTTCGAATTTTCCCTGCGTTTACTTTTCGGTTATAATATTAGTTAAAAATATAACTTCAATAATATTGGAAAAAAATTAGATTACAATTATAAAAAGAATGTGAAAAGACAATACTAATATTTCAAAGTTAAAAAAAAATATGAGGAAGCTACTTGCCAATACATTGGCAGCGGTTTTTTTTACTGCACGGTAAACTAATTACAAGTACTTTTACCATCCAACTTTGAAATGTAAAGTATATGGGCGGTCGCTTTGTTTTGCCTCCAGGCAAATCAGCTGGTCGTTTTTTGACCGTCACTGACGACTGTGAAAAAGCCCTACTATAACATATTAAGTTTATAAGGTATTGAGTCTTAAATAGTAATCTAATTCAGAGAAAATGTGTTACACATTTTAGATTATGAACTTAAAACATATACACCACAAAAATGAAACTGATCTGGTCAAAATAAAAGTACTTTTACGACAAAATAGGTTTATTAAAAAAATTAATTTTCAACGCCTCTTGCGTCAAATATTACCTAATAAAGTAACTTGACCCAATCTAGATTTGTTCCTCTATTCAAAAGTTATGCTAGCTCCATATCAATTCTAGGAATGGAAAAGACTTTAAACGAATGTGTTATTTATTTATTAATATAATTTTTTTTTTTTTGACAAAGTTTGAACGTTTGATGATTATTTTTTTATTAAATAATTATTAAATAAAAATAACAACAATTCAATTAAGAAATTTGAGAATTTGAAATAATAAATGAATTTGTAAATATTTAAATTTTTAAACTAACGCTGCATTTAATTTTCGCACCAAAAATGATGGGAAAGTTTGACCAAAAATGTCGACTAATCATGAAACGAAAAGATGTTACTCGTCGACCAATGAGCTGACGAACAAAACGACTTCATACGATATTTTTCGAAAGTAAAAGTAATAATCTTAATCTCTTGCTCTTTTTTTTAATTTTATTCATTTTTATCTTTTTTTTATTACTTATTTTGTTTTTAATTTTTTTTTTTTTAATAACTTATAATAATTAATAATAACTTATAAAAAAGAGAGCGGCCGAAAAGTGGAGCCGTGTAAAATGACCTCTGATCGGCTGACACTGATGACGATGCCTGACGCGAGCCGACTCTATACGAGCGCCTGCGCTGTTAATTGTCAGCAGGTAGTCAAAATTATTCGATAATCTCACGAGCACGTGGCCGTTCAGTCGTCAGTGAGAATTTGAATTTTCCAGTGAGAAAGTGTACCCGAAAAGTGTTGGTTACTTAGCGTCTACTTGATCGATTACCTTTCAAGACAGCTTAACATTTTCGTTTTTGATGTACTTTAATTTGAACTGAGTTGACACGTTTTTTTAATAATTTATCTCAGCGAAAAAGGCGTATAAACAAATGGAAAGTACGTCAGAGCCATAAAATTACGTTTATAAACGTCTACAAAATGCTTCATAAACAATTTTATTAACATGAAAATTATATATTGATAATAATGTATATTCTGACACATTATATCAATACATTACAATGTATTTCATATTTTAGCGCTGCTATGCCAACTTAAGGAGGTTCGGGAGTCTCAGAGGGGGACGAAGCGGGACGCGAGGGGCTCCTATACTTCCAATGTTGAATTTTTAGCGCTGCCAACTTCGAAATAACACGAAATTGTAGGTTTTTTCAATGAGCTGGCACACAATTATAGCTATTATTAATAATTCAATCATTTTGATGAGTTTTTTTCGATGTTTTAGGCTTAAAACAATACTCTATTTGTCATTAGAGTCGAATGAGCACATATTTTTGTTGTTCTAGCTTATTTGTTGGTTAGGGTACGCGCAAATGACCCACGAATTTTTACAAATAACAATTTATTTCTCGATAACTAAACGGTCGATGAACTTCCTTTTGCAGTCA
Organism: Trichogramma pretiosum; assembly: GCF_000599845.2. NCBI lineage: Eukaryota > Metazoa > Arthropoda > Insecta > Hymenoptera > Trichogrammatidae > Trichogramma > Trichogramma pretiosum. Next base: position 1,736,963 of record NW_019640943.1, read on the forward strand.
AATTATTCCTTATTAAATTTCCTACATGTACGTATTTTTTTCTATTTAGTTTTTGTTTTTTTACATTATGTTTATGCTCATTGATAGCGAAAATTCATGATTTCTCGTAAGAAACCATGTTAAATGGTCAAAAAATTTTTTCATCATTTTAACAAAATTTTGCGGTGAAGAGTTGTATTTTGATACTAACGTTCATATTATAAAGTTTCAAAGCAATTAAACGTGTTTTAAAAATTTGGCTGCATTTCGCTGAGACTCCCGAACCTCCTTAATAATAGTAAACTATCTCTACAATTATGTTGTCACTCTTAGTCGAAAAAGGCACGACTCTCGCTGCCATGCTCACTTGCCTCTATGCTATGTATAGCTCGCACATGACTTACAATAAATCTTTTATTTTGTACACGAATCTTTAATTTACAATCCTGCCCAATTAACAATTCTTCATTATACTACATCATTGTGTAGGTTATTACTTTCAAAATGAGATGTCGATGAGCTCGATCGCACTAATACGAGCCAATTTACAGAGGTTGAAAGATAAAAAAAGGACGTATTTCTAGTAATTTTGCACTAATCATTGCTTAACTTTTTTCTACTGGACTGGACAAGCGAAGATGAATACAAGAAATAATAGTGATAGATAAATAAACAAATTAAATAATAAATGTTGGGCAAACAAGCCATAACATATTGCACAAATATTCATTTGCTTCGGATTCTGGTTTACGCACACAAGCGAGAACGCCTAAAGCCCACGATTGAATCTTTCGACTAACTGTATCTAGAACAAAAAAAGTACTTACGTTTTTTTCATTCAAATGCTGTCTTCGTACAAAAAGTTCCTGGCTTTTTTTTAAGAGTCCATCAAATTCCTCGTTATAGCTGTTTTCTTTTGTTTTAAGTTGATCACAGATTTGTTTCATGTATTGTCGATAATTATTTCTCATTTCTTCGACAGACAAATTCAGGATAATCTCGTCGAAAATGATTTTTTTCGAACGAGCGAAAGTTGTCGTTTCAATTTGAAGAAATAATTTTTCCATTTTATTAGAGGTTAGCTAGACTGCTCTATGTGCTTGCTAGATGGCTACTGAGACTCGAGCCATGTCTCTGCAGTACTAGGCTGTGTCTCTCGCAAGTTGTAACTGCGCGCGCATCCTACGCGCGTCGAAGCTCGCGCCATCTTTTGATTAAATCATTAACTTTTTTTGAAAAAATGGTGTTATCCAGAAATCCAAAAATCGCTCCAAAAATTATGAAAAAATTCAGGCATGTTCTTTGATCAATTCTAAACCTTTTTTGTGATATAACTTTTTCCCGTCAAGTTGATGGTTATCGAGTTAAAAATTGTCGAAATCATTTTATGACATACAGGTCTTCGGGAGTCAAATTTATGATCACCATTTTGAATTTCGTAATTATAACTGTTTTACAATAAAGTATACAAGCCATTGACCAAATTTATATGCGTGAGACGCACGCGCGAACTTTTTTTCCGAGTTGAAATTTGAGTTGAACGAGATTTTTTTCTCGAAATTTCATGTTTTTTTTTACAAAATTGTTTATAACTTTTTATTTAATAATTTTATTGTAATTCTGACTCCGGATTCGAAAAGTACATTAAATTTTACGTGAGAAATGATGTCTGAAAAGTTTTTAAAACAATTTTTAGTTACTGTAATTCATCGCTATAAATGTTGTCCAAAAATGGTCATTTCAGGCGTTAAAGGGTTAACTAAGTAAGCGATTGTAGGTTTTCTAGCCGTAGACAACGACAACGACAATTGAACAAACGTTCTTTTTTAATAATAATATAACAACCATCAATTCCCCTTCCATCAATTTTTATCCCTACCCACAAATCGTTCATAGCCTCGATCGCCAAATCGGCGACCGATCGATGACATCATATTTTGCACCCCCACCGACAAGTCGACTATAGCTTCGATCGTCGGACGACGACAGATCGCCGATCGGCATTTATTTTTACACGCCCTACCCAAACCCTCTGTCCGTCTCTAACCGATGCACGATAGATCTGACTGACAAAAGTGCAAGTGTCATTCCCACCACATTGGCCAAAAAACAATTGGTGTCGTCTCGCGCTACCATATCGTCACCAGTTCATTTTATCGTTCGACAGCTTCGAAGGAGTATCATCGTTATTTGTTCAACATGAATCGTCTCGAAAGTGTGACTTGGGTTGAGAGGGCTATTGCCAGGCTGGTTCGCGAGCGGCCGTTATTCTACGATCAACGCGCAAATGGTTACGGATACGCACCCACGATAAAAGCTGCATGGGCAGAAATTCGAGAGGAGCTGCTATTACAGCAAGTCGAAGGAGATGTGCTGGTTGGAAATCGTAAGAAAATCTTCATTTCGATCATATCTTTTTTTTTAAATATATTGCATTTCGGTAATATCATTTTTTTAAATGTATCTTTTTTTTCTAAAATTATTTGGTTGATGCGCTACAAGCAAGCGTCATGATTGTAAGATGCTGATTGTGAAGAGTCCTGATTACTAATTCATTTTGTTTCGTCTTTTTGTTACAGATCCAAACGATGTAATCATGACGTGGCAAACCATCAAAAGGGCCTATTCGAGATCCAAACTCCAAATAAAGAGGGGCGAGCGAACACTGCAGACTTTGACGATCCACAACCGAAAAATTATGGAGCTGCTCGATTTCATGAGACATTTTACCTACTACAGAAATGATTGAGTCTAATTAAAAATTGATAAAAATGATAAAAAAAAACTTGATCTTTGTAAATCAAATCAAATGAAAATGAAATAATAATCAGTGTTAAAATAAAACGAATCTTGTTTTTGATTTTTATATATCCTTTAAAAATAAGCACATAAGCTCGCATTCACTGGGAGGCATGGATTGGCTGCAGCAGAAAGGAAACAAGATTCGAGTGAGCGACGCCGATTTCTGCTACAACAACAAATCGCATAACCTGCAGTAGCCATAATAAATAATGAGTTATGAGAGTAGTAAGTAATATAGCATAGCATGGAGAAAGCACTCTACTATACTAGTACAGAAAATTTGCTATTTTCTAGTGGAGAAGGTGCAATTATTATTTGTTGGGATATGGTCCAAAATAGAAAACAAAAGGGTGAATGGATTGAATCCAAAATATCTCTTTTAAATTTCAAGTTACTGATAAAATGGCTAAATTAATTCATTTAATGAAAATAAACTTTATTTTAAATAAAAATTAATTCTAGGCATGTAGTAGACCATTCTTTTGAAATATAAAATCTATGGTAGACCAACGTAGATTATGGCTGAGACAACACCACTACCGTTATTGTGGCCAAGATTTATGTGCTAAATGCGATCATCTCCATCCATGGGTTTGGCATTTGAAGTGACTTGAAGAGGATGCATTTTGGTTGACGTTGTAGAAGATTTACTTCCAGCATTATATATTATTGTTCCACTCTAATAGGTTACTATTACTTATATAATATGGTTTTTTTGATTTAAGAGGACACACTTGTGTTAAACCCTATAAATGAAAAAACATGAAAATCATAAGCTATTACAATAATTTATTGTTTTTGATGCAAAGTTGTTTGTATTTGTGTTTTTACAAGACTTTTTACTTTAAAAAAGATGACTCTAATACCTGAAATCATTTAAGTCATAGCAGAGATTTCAGTATACTGATTTATGACTTTTCAGTTCCGTGCCGCATGATTCTGAAAATTCTGCTCCACTTAACTGGTAGAGAATTTTATTACAAAATTTGCATTCAGAATCATGCGGCACGGAACTGAAAAGTCATAAATCAGTAAACTGAAATCTCTGCTATGACTTAAATGATTTTAGGTATTATAGTCATTTTTTTAAAAGTAAAAAGTTTTGTAAAAACACAAACACAAACAACTTTACATCAAAAACAATAAATTATTATAATAACTTTTGGTTGTTGTTTTTTTATTCATAGAATTTCACACAGGTGTGTCCCCTTAAACGCTTTGGAAAACTCTAAACAAGTATTCGATGCCTTATCAGATACTCCTGGAGAAATCATTGTTGCAGATTAGTTTTTGGGGGCTGCATTAGAAATTAGTGGAACATTTACTAGGGCATTGGTAGATACAAATAGGAGAAGACATTTGGCACATTTATAGGCTCATCAAGGTGACCTTGTTGGGAACCCTGATTACCAAAGCAGCATTTGAATAAGTAAGATAGTCCACTACTCAAATTGTATATAGTGAGTCATTTTATGATGTAATGATTATTTTTTAGAAGACATATTAAGCGTACCAAATCTATTCTTGAAACTCTATTATTTGGGGAGGAAAAAACACAAAATTATGTAAAAATATTAGACAAACAGGTATTTACTGATGAAAATTAATGTTTAATAATTACCTTCTTTGAAATATCAGATGTATGTTATTGAAATTAAATTTTTTTTTCAGTAATTCTAATGGACAGGAGAGAATCAGTTGTACAGATTGCTGGTATGCGGCCATTCGTGTCCGGCATGAAAAGTTATCTCGTAAGTTTGTCTAATTACCATTGTGACTTGACAATTTTTTACATTAAAATCGAATGATTGTTTTTTTCTTTGTCACTCAGGTCAAGCATGGAGAGCGCGAGTTCGAGAAAGAAGTAGAGAAGGAACGCTTAAAACTTGAGGCAAACGAATTTCTAAATCTTGATGCCATTCTCGAGGATGTGATGATCCGACTCGTTATGAGACCACTACGCGAGCATGTTTATGATCTTTTCGTCAAACATTATGCCGAAAATGGCTCATTAAAAACACTTGCCGAAAATCTGCGTCAGGCGCAAAACCAAAGTCTTCATGATCTCGGCGCTAGTGTATGTATTTTAACTCAACATTAAATTATCATAGTAAAGTAAAAATTTTTTGCAATCCGATTCAAACGAATTAGTGTATTCAATTTACAGCCTAAAATTTTGCCACCATCAGCTGAAAGTTTGGATAACATTTTAAAATATTTTGAGAAACTTCAATACGTAGATTCGCCGCTTGAGAAACTTGACTATTCATTAGACGCTATTTATGCCATTCACAATGCGGTAAGTTTGATTCAATGCAATATCTGTAAAGTTTAAAAGCAATAAAATAAACAATAAAAAATTTTCCTCAGGTTAAACATGCAAATGCAGGAAGGTCAGATACTCTTGCAGCGGACGATCTATTACCGATTGTTGTTTGGGTCTTAATTCAAGGTAAAATTTTTGATGCGGGAATAGAAGCTGAATTCATGTGGGATTTGATACACCAACATTCTCTAGTGCCGTACAATTTCTAAAAACTTTTAAACCTAGTCAAGGAACAACATCTTCGTTCAGTGCAAGTACAACATTCCTTTTTTCAAATAAAATAATGAATGAATACGCAAAAATCACTAAGTATATTTTTCATATTCACAGCCTGGATGTGGAGTTCCCGATTGTTCTTGCGTACTTAAGGTACTTGTACCGGATGAATTGCAAGGTTCGCTCATAACCAGATCATTGCCTGCTAGACCAAATATGAATACTCGTGATGTTTGTCGCATCTTAGCCCATCAAATGCGATGCACTAATCCTCAAGATTATGGTCTCTTCAAGTTGTCATGCGGAGAAAGTATGTGTTTTTATATTTAATTTTTTATTTTGAAGTTTAAATGAAGCAAATCATTATTGATCGAGGTATTCTCTACTCTTAGATACTCTGCTTTGGGATCATCGTCGTCCTCAAGATTTAACCGACTGTATGCTAGTTTATAAACGGATCGATGCTAAAATTGCCTGGCCAAGAGCTACAGATGTTAACAAATGCAAAATCACAGATTCCTGATCGAATATTCTACAGCTAAGAGCTGCAAGAATAATGTCAATAGGTCTTTGTTCATTCAATTGAAGAAAAATAATGCATGCAATAATGGTGACAGGAGAAAAAAATTACCACGTTGATATTATTTGTAATACTTTATGTTATAACAGAATAAGTAAAGTTTATTTTATTGTTGTTTATTTTTTCTTTGGTATTTTTTATTTCTCAATATTATGCAAAACTATAAAGATTTTTGTAGAATTGTCCCACGCCGAAAATTGATTTGGAAAATACAAAATAATCAACAGGTATACTGATTGACTCTGCACTGAATATTTAATTGAGTATAAACTTCACACTGATTTTCAATAAACTGCAATGTGTATTATAAAACAAACAATGTGTATTATAAAATATTAACAATGTGTGTAACATGTAAAGTAAATGAGTAAATGAAAATTTGTTAAAAAAAACCCATCATATTATCTAATAATCATACTATTTTTTAAATTGGACTGCCAAGTATGATTGCTCATGCGCTGTGTTGCGGGCGGCAAGTTTTCACCAAAAATTCCACTAAGAAAATCTTCGTTACCGATCGAACCGGATGTTACGAGATTTTTTGCCATTGCGCATTCAAAAACGCGCGAGCCCCTTCAAATCTTTTATTATAATTTTTCATGTTACATACCTAACATTAAACCAGTGTACATCTTTTTTAATTATTCGAACAAGGATCGAAGTATAATATATAGATAGATATAGGAATAATTAAAAATATAATATCTTTTTTTCATTTTATTAAAAGCAGCAGCTGCGGTATATAATTTCATTGTGCATCGATATGCAAAATATTTAAGTCTTATTTTTCGATATACCCAAACTTTTCAAAGAGGTCCCGCCTTGGCTCATGGGATAGCTTCCAGCTGCGGCCGCCACAGGGTCTATGCGCGCGCGTGTTGCAACTTGCAACGCGTTTTTTGAGTCCCAAAGCGAGGCGCGCGCATCTGGTCGTAACCGCCTTCTGCTAGCGAGCACATGTTTTTTAAAGGCCTCGTTGCGACAACGTGCTACGGGCATTACGACTTCGTACAGCGAGCCGACAGCACAGAAGCAACACTCGTGTAGCTCCTGTAAAATCATTTAAAAGTTCTAAATTCAGTGAAATTGTTTCAAGTTCAAAGGCCGAAATATGGTAAGAAGGTTGAAAATGTCGATCGGACACTTCGCGTTCTTCGTGGCGGCTCAACGCAAACTCATCAAGTGGGAAATCGAAGAGCACCGGGTGAAATTTTTCCATCACGTAGACTGGGCCATCGAACGGTGCGTAGACCCGGCCGGCTTCAACCTCCGCTCCATCTTCAGCCGCGAGGAGATAAATTACGCGATGGACAAGGCCGCTCTCAGCCGGCGCAACGACTTCTACTACGAAATGGGACGCAGGTTCGTGAAATTCGCCAACTTGTGCAACTACAGGGACCAGCCCGACTGCCACTGGGAGTTCGACGACAGCCAAGCCAACGAGGAGCCACATCTCGTGGCGACGGGTACCACGGCCCTGCATCACGCATCGAGAAATCCCGAATGCGACAAACGTCTGGTAAGGAGCCTGTTTCGCATCTACAGTCGTCGGGACGTGCACTACGTCGACCTGTTTGGCAACACGCATTTTCACGTTGCGTGTCAGTTCGGCCTGAACGACGTCGTGAAGGTGTACCTGGAGTTCGGACGCGATCCCGACGAGGTGGTGAAACTCACGGGCGAGCTGCCGCTCAGCCTGGCCTGGTGGTACGACAGATCCAAGGCGGTCCGCACGCTGCAGGCGAACGGCGCAGATTTGAATTTGGCCGCGCAGCGCACCAAGGAACGAGCGAAGACCCAGCGGGAGGCTGGCCCGTCGCACCCGCACCAGGAGCTGACGCCGGAAGAAGAGTACAAGCTGGACTTTTAAAGATGTAAATAATTGTTTAAAATTAATGTTAAGAACGACGATGTAAATGTTGAATAGATAAATAAATAAAAAATTGTAATTCGTTAATTTTCTCGTATTTAAATTTATTTTCTCCATGCATGTATGCCCCACGTGCTGCTGCTCTTTAATTCTAAAATTAAGAGAAAGCCGACATCATCAGAGAAAAGAATAACTTTCTCTTTCTCCGCCCGATTAATTCGACACTCCCGAATCCTCGTGGCTCTCCATATATCATATATCTATAATCAATAATCAATAATCTATAATCGATATCTATATCTAAAATCTATATATCTATTTTCCAGTCGCGCGCACATAATATCGCGTATATGGGCTATATCGCGTCATCTAAATTGGGGTGTGATTTTTGAAAGCATGGCGTGGCAGTATTTTGACAGCACGCTGTGCATTTTTCGATATGCAAACATTATGAAAGCATAATGATGACACGATATGCTGTATAGAAAAAAATGTATACTTTCATGTTATAAATTAATTAAAAATATATAATGATCGCTTACCTTAATTAGGAGAATATATTAGAACAAGCAAAGATAGTTTTTTAAAAGTTGATGATTTTCAATTACGAATGCAGATATAAATGTAACTAATTGAATGTTAATAAATATTATAAATTGAGTATAGCAAACTCTTTATTTTTACTACAATTTATTACGTAAATAAATACATATTACATTTGAATTATAATTATAAACATGTATTTTAATAATTATAAGTCCGTTCGATTCAAGACAATCGTCAATCGTTCTCACCTCCCTCCTCCATACATGCATATGCGAACCGCGCAAAATTGCGCCTAAATTGTTCATTTTATCATTCGTTGTTGAACGTTCGCGAACGAAACTTCGAGTTTTCTCTCGCTCTTTGTTTCTCTGTGCTGGCTGAAAATATCTATTTGCTTTTCTTTCAATCCAAGAACAGAATTTTCATCGAAGTTGGATCTGGTTGGACCTACGATTGCTGTCTAAAAGGTAAGTTTGCATTATTATAAAATAAGTATTTAATAATATATTTTAAATGTACACAACTTATGTACATTAACCTCTCCAAGTTTTTATCAGCTCCTGTAATCAAAATAGAAAGTCTTAAATCATATCTTATATGATAGCCTTATGCGCCCAAGTCTAAAAGGCTTAATTAGAAAAAATTAAAATAAATAAACTGCATCGATGCATACAGATACTATCAAGATCATATCCATTGGAAAGTCTTTTCTTAGTTATTGTATGTCAATTCTCAACTATGCAAGAATTGATAGTTGTTCTTTTTTTCTTTTTGGGCCCTTAAGTGCTTCTCAAAAGTTTTATACATACAATGAATTGTCTAATAATTAACTCGTTCTTTAACACTTGTTATCGTTAAAAATATTCCAATCCTGACCATGCGTAAAAGTATTGTTTTAGGGCCCATTGGATCAAACTAACTGTATGGGGGATCATCATCATGTACTAGGAGATCACAAAAAAATTTTCAGGGCATTCGGTGACCCGGACTTGGAGAGCTCTCCTTGTGAGTGCAGCATAAACAGAGTGTTGCTTTTGACTAGGACTTGTTTCATGATTAATGGGCAGATAATATCAACAAATGTAGCTTTGACGATTTTTTCGAAATTTTAATATTTCAAGGAATTATCTTCATAGCTGTTGTAAATAACACTTGAAAAATCTATAAAAGTCACACTGTATCAAATAATTAGGAGTACATCTTTGACGATCATTTCGATATTTCAATATATTAGTTATAATTGATTTGTGAAAAATTACAATAAATATTTTATCGGTAACGTTGCTATTAAAACTCTATCGTTGTAAATAAGAGTATACTTTGCCGGAATTCAAACTTATTTATAAGTAGTTTAATATGTCAAACCGATCATGCAAATAAACATATTATTGATTAACATTATCAAATATTTCATTCAAATAGTTAACCATAACTGTGACTGAGTTTGTGATTGCATAAACTATTTCAATTAAAGTTAGATAATGGTTATCTATTACAATTGGAAGAATAGTAGATGAAAAAGTGTATCATAGTTATAATCAGAAAAAATTATACTTTGCCGGGATTCAAACTTATTTATGAGTCATTGAACAGTTAATATGAGCCGTGCCCGATAATAGAATAATATGTAAAAAAACGATACATGTACTACGCATACGAATCGATTTTGTGACTTAAAATTGTCTAAAACAGATACGCCAATTTCTCATGCATACCATTATCGCAAAAGTAGTTTATGAGTTAATAATCGATGAGGAGTTCTGATTTTTTTGAAAAGAGTAAATTCTGAGAGTGAACTATTGTAGTACGGCCGAAAACCTTTCCGAATCGCCGGACAGAATTTGGTTAAAATTTTTGCAACGATTTCTCACGCTGATGGAAAAAATATCGCAAAATAGTGCACGAGTTAATAACTTTTACTAGAATAGCGATTATGTGTGTGACCAATGTGAAAAATTATCATTATTATTATTACTTTTGCAGGTGGAATTTACTCATGAGTGAATGCATTATAATTAAAATCCAGCGAGAATATCAGCATGTGATATTATACAGGTATTATCCAGCGTGATTCGTCTCATTTTGTTTTTTTTTACCTCTTAGTTGTTTATCTAGATTGACGTCTCTCGCGTGATTTTGTATTTTCATATATATGTGATCAGGGCGTAATTAAAGGATGTACGCGACAACACAAATATTGTTCAAAAGATAAAGAAAAAATGTATTTCTATTGCCACGGCCATACAGTCGTCGTCGTAAAATCTCGTGAAAGGTCGTAGTCACGTTCGGCCAGGATCTCGTACACAATAAATTATACCAACAACCATAAGAAAAAGTATGGCGGCGCATGCCAGGCCTAGAATCATCACAGTGCCGAGTTTCTCGGCGTCTGGCTCCGACTTCTGCCCAATATGCGTGAAAACGAAAAAGTAATTCTTGATCAGTATTGTTCCAACCCTTTTTTATTCTCTTAAAGTAAATTGACATTATAAGATTATTACCCTTTGTTGTGGACTCTCACTACTTTGCGGTTGTGGTGGTGGTGTGTCCATTATTATTTTTACTTGATCTTGCTGGGGGTCAAACCGAACTTGCGGATGTCTCGGTTGGCGGTCAATCGGCTGCGGCGCTTCCTCTCGTCTTTCTGGCTCATCTCCTGGTTGGGATCGTCCGGCAGTTGGTAGTAGATTCTCGGGATTGGAGCCTCTACGCAGCGTGAGAGTCGATACGTTGTCGGCCTCGTCGATTGAACTTCTTCGTCGCGATGGACCGGCTCCTTGGTGCTGGCCGTCTCCCTCTGAAGTCGGTGCCGGATCCAACGTCTGAGGCTCGTCGTTTTGAGAATTAGCTTCACTCTCCGGTAACGACAGTGGCTGAATGTCGTTCAAAAGGGCTTCATCGTCGGAGTGATCTCCCTCAAGTCTACTATTTAAGTGAATTCGATCGATACTCTTCCTCCGGTCTCCAAACGTCATTTTTCCGATGGACGAAAAATGAAAAAGAAACAAAAGCGAGGATACTACGAAAATCGGCTTGTTCAACGTCGTCCGTGGTATTGTCACTTACACGTGACTTTTAGATTCGACGTATGCTCGAGTCAGCAGCACGTAAATATAGCCCGCTGTCGCTGAGATATGTACATCTAACACGTACAACGACGGCGATAACGACAAATTTCAAAAACGAATTGATGATGTATTTTAACTAAATAAAAAGTATCATACAGAAGATTTGGGTGCGATGAAAAGCACAAAAGGCGCACAGAGCTTACTGTAGCAACGACCTTTGCATTCAAATTAATTACAGTGAAAGTCAACGCGTATAATCATGAATTCGAAATTTTACACGATGATGTCTACATTTTGTTTTGATGAATGTCGTCCCGATTGACAAAGCCTCTGAGCTCTATATACCGAGGCTTCGACCGAGGCTATTGATTTTCGTAAAAATAATGAAAAAAAAAGATGAGGAAACGATTTCTTTGATCAATCACTTCGGATCTACTATTGTAAATTAATAGAAATTAAAATATAGGTTGACGCTATTTTGCAAACGTATAATCACAACTTGTACACTACTTCATACTTAATATGCCAATGAATTAGATTCATAAATAGATCTCCAATTTAGTTACATTAGATACCTTTTGACTCATATTGGAAGATCTCCTCAAGAGATTTCACTTAAACAATTCATAAAAAATCGATATTGTATCTGTGAATCTGAAAAAACCTGTAAAAAAATTAAATCAGGCAAATGTTGGTATAATCACAACTTGTACACTACTTCATACTTAATATGCCAATGAATTAGATTTATTAAGAAATAGACCACGACCATCAGCAATGTTAGCCCGTCTGCGCGTCGGATTTCATATACTTACCAGCTCGTGTCTAACCGTCAACACTTCGGTATCTATGATGCAGTGGCAGACATTATTAACCCAGGGGTCCCATCAAGATTCAATTTACAGCTGTAATTTATTCGCTCGGATCCGACGTTTTTCCATATATGCTCTTCAGTTGACTCGTAAAGTCTTCAATCATAAACTCGCAGTAGTAAGCTCTACTAAACCCTTTATTTAATTGCAAGTTTTATTATCGAAAATGATTCTTTTGTTCATTGCTTATAATCTTGAGTTCGATTAAAGCTATTGCAAGACCATAATCCAACATCATAACTCGAGCTACTGTCAGTGCCAAAAAAAATTTCAATGAATTCGATTAGTTAGTGTCACTCGGAGTTTGAAAAATAGAAAAAATAGAAATTAAACAATTCAATATACACTCCACCCGATGAGCGAGAAACGAATGAATCAAGGTATAGTTTGCGAATTTAAACGATCAGTGCAATTTACAAGAACTGACTTTTATCTAATTCTAAATTTTCACTTTCACAGTATCTTCAATATTTTGTCGGAAAAATTTTTAGAAAGAAGCCTGGTTATCAAGTATGGGTTCAAACAATTACGGCATAAACTATATACAAATTGGGAAGTCCGAGGCCAACTGGACGAGGTGTACACCTCACAAATCTCAATTTTTCTTGACATTGACGATGGACCCACCAGCGCGGGTATTTACCTTGAATAGCCCCAGCTCATTTTGTATGTGATAGTCACGAAGTTGCTCGTCGTGTGCTCGTATAGATAAAAGTTGAGTTGCTGCCCAGTCAGGCATATCCTGCGTATAAGACTTTTGCTTGAATAGCGATTATGTTGTGTGACCAGTGTAAAAAGTTATAATTGTTATTATTACAGTTGCAGGTGGAATTTACTCAAGAGTTGATGCATTTATAGGTACATGTTTATATTCTATAGGTATTATCCAGTGCGCCTCGTCTCATTTTGTTTTTTCTTACCCTTTACTTGTTTATCAAGGTTGATGTCTCTCGCGTAATATTGTATTTTCATATATATATGTGATCAAGGTGTAATTAAATGATGTACGCGACAACGCAAATATTATGGTGCATACAAACATTACAGTTATTTATTCAATCGAGTTCAAAACACATAAAAAACATGTATTTCTATCGAGTCTATGTCGTGGCCATCGTCCCTCTCTCTCTCTCTCCTTCGCTATGTGTAAAATCTGGCCGAAGGTCTTGGCGCATTGCCTATAAGGATCCGTTTGCGGGTGGCGTCTCATCCGTCCAATGCCGATGGCTATAATATAAAAGAAAACCGCCGATGATTATGGCTACTATAAGCTGCACCCACCACAAATCGTCCGGATGCTGCGGCATCTGCGTGAAAACGAAAAAGTAATTCTTTATCAGTTCATCGTTCCAATCCTTTTTACTGTTTAAAAATCAATTGAAATTATATCATTATTACCCATGATGGAGTGAACCGTGTATAAGTTTGCCGTGGGCTCTCACTGCTATCCGGCTGTGACGGTTGCGTGTCCAGTGTTCTGTTTGCTTGATCTTCTTGCTGGGCGTCCCGTGACTCTGGCGCTGGTTGGAATCGTCTGGGTGGCATATTGACCGCCCGTTCGAATCGCCTTTCTGGCTCATCCGCTGGTTGGAATCGTCCGGCCGATGGAGATGGAATCGCGGCCTGTATCTGTATAGGATTGGAGTTTCTTCGTAGCGTCATCATCGATATTACATGATTGATCCGCCCCAATGGAATGGCTTCTTGGTCTCTCTCCGCAGCCGGCGGATCCAACGGCCGAGGCTGATCGTCGTTCGAAGGAGCTTCATTATTGAACTGGGCTCCCTCTTGCCCATTAATCGAGTTAATTCGATCGAAGCTCTTCCTTCTTTCGCGAGGTGCCATTTTTATCAGTCCAACAAAAGACAAAAGTCAAAAAATAAAAACGAGGATACACCGTGTGAGTTTACCACGACAATCAGTTCGTTCAACGTCGTCCGCGATACTGGCAGTTAGTCGAGACTTTTAGATTCGGCGTACGTACGTTTAAGTTAGCGATACGTAAATATAGGCCGCTGCGATGTTTACATCTTGTGCGTACGCAACGCAGGAGACGATGGAAAGGGTCGATCGTTAAATTTTAAATATGAACTAATGATGTATTTCTACTGGAAAAAGAGGATTATACAGAAGATTTGGGTGCGATTAAAAACGAATAAGATACGCAGAGTTATATGCAAGCACCACATCGATTTTTACATTCGAAATAATTTTAATAAATATTCACGTAATTATGAATTTGAAGTTGTACACGATGTTGTCTAAATTTTGTTTTGATGAATGTCGTGCCGATCGACAAAGCCTCGTAGCTCTATATACCGAGGCTTCGACCGTAGCTATTGATTTTCATGAAAATAATAAAAAAAAAAAAAAAAAAACACGAGGAACTGATTTCTGCGATCAATTCTTTGATCAATCATGTCGAATCTATTGTTGCAAATTTATAGCAATTAAAATATAGGATGACGCTACTTTTGGACTTGTACTACATTAATATGCCAATGAATTAGATTTGTTAATAAATCTCCAATTTAGTTTATATTAGATACCTTTTGACTAAGGGGCCTTCCATAAATTACGTAATGGTATTTTTTGATTTTTTCGATACACCCCCCTGCCATGTAATGGATAGTCCCATACTGCAAGACAAAGATGAAGAGATTCAATAAATTTTGAAATATTTTAGTTCATTCTAATGTTCTAGTTTACTCTAATGAATATTTAGATACTCACACAAACATATACTGGATTTGCATCTGCTGTTCTATGTATATCTGACATTTTGTCAAATACATCAAAGCAGATAGTCATCTACTGACAAAAACCATAGCTCCAGCTTCTAATCTTCGTTCTCCAAATTCAGTATCTGCAGTAACAGCTGCTGTTAAACATAAAAGAAAAATCATGTCCTGTGGTTGTTATAGCTTGTGGAGTAAAGTTGAAGTACGTATCGAAGTAATTGTGATTTAGCAACTGAAGGATCACTATTAGCACTATATTGATGTCAACAAAAGAGTCGGAAGATTGTACGTTCATGTACTGCTAAAGAGTTTGAAGGAAATAATTATCAGAAAGATAAAAATTAAATTTACCCTCTTGGCCTTGTGCCATTTAGTAACATTTTTTCACATCCACCAAAAAGTAGGCAAAGAATGTCCTTCTTAATATACTCCTGACCATGATTGGGTAGAACGAATGATTTAGCCAAATGCTCAAAAATATTTTTAAGACGATTTATTTTGTGGCTTCTTTTGTCCATTGTGTAACACTTTTTGCAATTAAAACAGTTCTGGAAACATTAAAAATTGTATTTATTAATGTTACCTTTATAAGTATAACAAAAAAAATGAAAATTAACAACAATGGTGAAATATTTATACGAATCTTTGAGAATTGAAAATTAAATTGTACCTAAATGGGCCAGAAGTATATCCACCTTTATTCCCAGGTACACAACGATACTTTTCAATTACTTGGACTGTATCATCAGGTTTACATGGATGAACGAGATCATTATCCATGTAATTTCAATAGTCCTTGGTAATTGACCAGCAGGAGCCTTTTCAGGCATTTCTTGTATTGTTAAAGTTTGATGATCTTGATAAGTTGATAAACCATATTCAATTTCTAATGGATTCCCATCATCCTCCTAAATGAATATTAATTGTAAAATTCCAAATTTGAAGTAGATTGTGCAATTGTTACTAATGTTATTTACCTGAGTAGTTTAAACAGAAGTAGCAGGAAAAGCATCAAACGATGTCAAATCACTATAAGCTCTTTCACTAACTGTTTGAGTTGCTTTTGACAGTTGTACGCTTTTGAGAACTTTTGGTCTTACTGCACGCAAAACCACATAGTAAATTATTTTGTTGCGAAGCTGCATAATAAAATATTATGTTAATTTACTTTTAATATGAGTACTTAGTTATTGAAATTCTAAATAACTTTTATAACTTACATCTGACAACAATTCCTTCAACGCACACCATGTTACCCAGAGATCTTGATGTAACAGTTCTAGGTGTCTTATGTTTGCTACCGAAACTTTCTTCAAAACCGATAAAAAATTCAGTGTTACCTTGGCCATACTGAGTATCAAAGTTTTCAACCATTTGTTTTAATGCTCTTTTGAAGGGTACTATTTTATCACAAGAGTCATTTAATAAACTGGAAAAATGAAAAATTATAAATTACATTTATGAGGTATAATTAATAGGTTGATTAAAATAAAGTAACTGATTACTTACCCAGCGATTCGAGCTAGATTTTTTTTTCTTAAATCATTCATATAACAATTAAACGATGCCTCTCCTCTTCAATCATGTTTTTGATTAATGCGATATTCGAATACAGCAAAACAAATATCCAAATTAGACTTGAAATTACTCTGAAGTGCTGCACTGTAGTCGTAGCACAAGTGGAAACCTATAAGTTTTTCACAATATAATTATTATAAATTATTATCCACAAGTTAACATAATTAGTTCCTAATTTATTCAAGTTAATGTATGTTAAAACAATGCATATTAACGGAACAAAATAAATTAGATTTTTTGGCCTTTTCAAGTAGTCAAAGGTCACATAATTTTTTTTCTCCTTTAAATAAACTTCATTTTTTGTTATCATTACATTTTTCATCAAACGACATATCCAATTCTGCCGACTTAATAACGATAACATAAAAGAAACTACATGATTCACTTACATTATCTTTCTTTTGACACAAAATCCTCATCATCTAACCCAAGTTTGTTCATCTCATCTGCGCTGCACCAAAACACAACACTAAGACGACGGTCACTGGACGCCAACCTTAAACTCGATCGCACTCCGCGATCCAATTCCATGTTTCGTTTCTCGGACACTTTTGAGACCGCTGATTATGAGTAGAGAAATTCGGTTCCAGTATCACTGTTCCAGTGAAGCGCGCGTTTTTTTTTAATTTTTTTGAATTTTTTGCCCACTCCGCGAAATACGCGAGAGGAGGAGGCGAGCGCACGAGAGCGACCCCCGAATGTGACCCGCCGTCGGGCCTATAAAAGCCAGGTCAAGGGCGCAGCGGATCATTATTATTTCTCTATTATTATTTTCTCCTCATTATATATTCGATTACTCAACAGTCAACTTTAAAATTCAATTCGCGACACTTAGTCAGTTTTCGCTACGAGTGCCACGAATTTTCTAAGTCCAGCTATTGCGACATCACGTTCAATACTCACTTGGTGTTGTACGACTCTCGTAATAGCTGACTGAACTGATTATCGGTTCTGCGGGAAGTTATAATCAGTGTAAACAATTGTCGCAAGTGCGGTAATTGTACTGCCGTGGGTGCTTTAGTGTTTTGCGGAAGTGCAAGTGCACCCAACCGTGAGGTACCATCAAGGGGGATCAATTTGTGTTATTTCGACTCGAATCTCCGTCTCGATGTAAGTAATCCTTTGGGAGTTTCCTTACCATCCTATCGCTGCAATACATGCCGAATCAGGTTTCACTCATTTGCTGAATACCGCTAGCAAATTGCAGAGATAACTCAGTACGAGAGAGCTAGACCAGGTCTCACATATCAGTTGAAGCCATAAGATAAATGTGAATATGTAAAAAGTTTAATTAAAGTAAAAAATCTATGTCAAATAGTAAATAATATCTGCTTGAGTACATGTTGACAATCGATGATTTAACCTTTCAAAATTAATTGTTTTGATAACATACACAAGCTTCAAGAACTTCTGTTGTACGCTTTAAAAAAATTGAATGAAGATCTTAAAAAGTAAAATATTAATTAGGGATCAGCTCTTACACAATAGTTGTAACAAATCAATATAGGTACACTAATTTGATTTCATGTTCATATTCATTTCTAAATTCATTTGTCAATAAACTTTGCTGGTAGTACGCTTAGAGTTAATATATAGAGTAATTACATTTTTACATGTAAAAAATGAACATAGAATCATGAAGCGTACAACACATCTAAATTATAAATAAAAGATAGTGACATTGTATAAAAGCTCTTTGCTTATTATCCCTTTAATGTATTTAGAAATGAATTGATCTCTAAATCCAATAAGCATAATATGGCTAATTCTCTGTGAAGTCGAATGGCCAAAGGTTGGTAAAGTTAGCGCCCGAAAAAAAAAATTAGTTTTCAGTTATGGGACCAGTATGACTCGTTTGCGCCTCGAAAATGATAAACAATGGCAAATTTTCACGTTTGCGCATCTAAAAATGTTGGAATAAATAGACTTTTCCGAATGGGCGCTCAAATTCCAGCGCCCAAACAGAAATGCTTGGAAATTCAATAATAAAAAAATTAATAAAATATTTCTCATGGCCAAAATGATTGTTCGTTTAAAGCGCAAACGAACTATGCAAACGGTGTATCGTAAAAAAAATATTTATACAGAAAATTATCGATTTTATTGAATTATCAATTATTCGGCTGCCTTTGCGTCTGCAATTGCCCTGCACGCTTGCGCAATACGCAGAGTATGACCGGGAGTAGCAGACAGCAGACAGCAAACTCGTAAATCGACCTGTGCTCCATTTTCATGTTCATCCTTTTAAATTTTAGAACAAAGAACAATTAAAAGCCAGCTCAACGGCAGACGACCGTTTGTAAGAAACGGTCGTCTGCCACGTGCTAATTGTAAGAAACAATTATTAAGCAACAAATACAACAAGTATGTACAACAATCTGTATTGAATATAACAAATATTTCTTGGCATGTAATATTATATACAATTATAATAAATCTCTAATTCTTTATATCTAAAATTGATTGAAATAATGTTGTACTTGTTATAGTTTATACATCCATCTTATCACGACTTATCAAGATAATTAGAAACCTGGAAACACGTTGCATTGGATGAATAAACGAAGCTACAGTGCTGGCTGGTATTTTGGAGCAGTTGTCAGTTGTAGAGACATGCTATTGACCAAGAGTATCTTGCCTAGAGTGCATTATTCAAGTTTACGAAGAAACTGAGTCACTGTGAAGAATATTCTAATAGTCAAGTTAGAAATACAAAAAAATCATCCCAGCGTCTTAAAGAAG
>NW_019640944.1:0-7075 GCF_000599845.2 Trichogramma pretiosum
AATTGCTATAATTTATAGTAAAAGTGTGACATCTCGACCCTATTTGAAATTTTACTATACACCATAGCAAAAATTACTTATATTAGTTTTTACTAAGTATTTTAGTAATATTTCTCACGAGTATGAACAATATTTCTTACGAGCATGAACAATTTTTCTTATGAATATGAATAATTTTTTTAAAGAATATAATTAATTTTTCCAACGAATATTAACAATTTTTCTTACTAAAAAAACCATTTTTTCTAATGTAAAGAGTACTTTTTTCTTTGATAGGAGCAGTTTAAAACCGTGGTTGAAATATCAAAAATGTAGATGTTCGGATTTATATTCAAACTAATATTTTTTGATTTATTAGTTAGAATATTTTACCGAAGTAATTTAGGGAATTTAATTTTAACTTATAACGATTCTGACAAATTTTTATAATTACGATGTTTCACTAATTTACATATATCGCTCGCATTGTACATATTCTAAATCGCATTACATTTATTTACGCTTTAACTTATATCTAGCTACCTATAGTTGGCTATTGCCTCGCATATTTAATACTAAAGGAAATTTGGATCTTCCTTATATATCAATCTTTTTTTTTTTTTTGCCGCATGCGGGTTTCTTATACGCCACCTGCTGGTGAAGATGTTAGGAGGCTATGTAGTAGGTATTGAGATCTGAGATGGCCATAAATAGACATCCAAAATAAACGTGACTCTCGGATCGTTGGTGGCCATGTTTCTATAAATATAGGTATATAATCTATGTAAATTTGACGATCCGAGCAGCTAATACCCGCTTCCATCTCAGATCCCAATAGATTGTTTAATAATGTTCGCGAAACTAAGAAAGGAAGTGCAAGCTTTGATAGAGCACCCCGAACAAATCGTGAGTGAGGCAAGTCTTTTCGTCAGAGAAAGGGAAAAACATGCTGATACTTGGACTTACGGTTTGGAAATGAGGGTAGGAAAATGTATTAATATGCGCGCGCGTGCCTCGATTGTTGAGAAAAACGAGGAGGAAAAAGTCTCAAAATCGAGATGCTTTCAGACGCAAATAAAAAAGTTATATTAATTTTTAAAATAATACGTATTTATTGAATATAACATATTACATATCAATCATCGTAAATGCATACGATACAAACATTAAACCCAAGATTTATTAACATAAACACCATCTTTTATAAAAATGTGATAAGATATAATAGAATTCTCAATATCTGATTTGTCCAATAATACCCACTCGAACGAAGAAAAATCATATAACTTAAAAGCCTGCAAGTGGTGAACAAAAATCGAGTTTTTTAATTTTTTCGAAATGAGTATATATTCAGACTGATATTGTACAATTTCTTGAACGATATTGAAAATTGGCCCATTTTCACAAAATGTTATTAAAACAGTATTTTTTTTAATTCTTTTATCTGCATAATCAATATGCTTCAAAAGTACCAAACGTTCAAGCTCTTTGTTCTTTAACAAGTTCATGAATTGTACATAATTATCAACATCTGAAATACACTCATTTTTTTTTTTAGATTTAAAAAGTTCATAAGACGATTTTTTTGTTAAGAACCTATAATTTAAGTATAATTGATGTCTTACAGCAATCGTCTTATTAATGTTAATTCTACTCGTTGTGCTTTTGGAAATTTGTTTACCTTCTTGGTTTTTGCTTTCGAATCTCAGGCAGCTGAGTTTCCATAAAGGACCAAATAACGACATACATCTCCCATAATGTATTAAAAAGTGGTGCTTTGGTTTCAGATGATTAGGAAATAAATCATTCAACGATGACAAATAATCGTACACAATGATGTCTAGGGCTTTACACCACGATTGATCTATAATAGTACTTGATACCATTGTAACAAGCTCTTTCAAAATTATTAATAATTCCCATACCTCATCATCTTGAGGAACCAAAGGACCAATAATTAAACATATATTCTTAATTAAACATAACATTTCCGAGGAAGACATAATAATGTAACCTTTTTTCACCGAACTCTCCTGAATCTCTGGGGGTTTATTTACGTTATATTTTGGCCCATACTCGTGACTACGAGTCCTTAAATTAAACTTTTCAAGAGTGAACAATTTCTTTACAAATATGTAATGATTTAAAATTAAAGCAACGTCATACCGACACACGCCCTCAAACAAATCGTGCATCACGTCCACACAAATGTTTTCACTCATATGAAAATTATTTATCTTATGAAAAGTACATTTTTCTTTCAAACCAGATTGTTTTGAATCATTCATTAAAAACAAGTTCTCATAATTGTCAACAGTCCGTAAAATACAATCTTTTTCTAAAAATACATCATTTTTTTCGATCTGATTTATTAAGCAATGTTGGCAAAAGATATTCGCTTTGAAGCTCTCAGTCATACCTAAAAGTGAATGGAGTCCAAGATTGTCAGCAATTAAAAGAACGAGTTCAAAGAAAATTGTTATAGTACCTAATGAAGTATCTATAACAATTCCGAAATCGTTCAGATAATTGATTTCGTCAATGAGTTTAGAAAAAGTTACAGAATTAGTAAATATTACTCGGTCTAACGAATTGAATAGAGCAAAAACAAAGATATTTTCTAATTTGGATTGGAAGTGAGGGGGTAAAGAGGGTATACTTATGTAAACTGCTCCTGTCTTGGAAATCCCTTTATGAGAACCTAAAGGATCATTATTTTCATAGTCGTCAAAATAAAATATGAGAGGATAAACTATTTTATTGCCGTGAAACTTCGAGCGATTTTTCCAATAAATCCCTTGAACTAAGTTGCTAACAATTGTGTCATCAGAAATTAAACTTTTCATATACTCATTTGCCTCTTCAAAAACGTTAGGTAGTTCAAAAAACAATTTGAGTACAGATCTGAGAGGAATCATTTGAATATTAACTGGGATATGCATTAATTTCATAGCATTGTTTACTTTGCGGTATTCCCTTCTCTCACCAATTTTATACGACTTAGGGGGTACGAACGTTTTTAATTTCTTAAACACTACTAACCGTTTATGCTCAGAATTTACAGTCGTCAAAGATTTTGAAAGTGTGTCAAACATTTTGTTTAATTCTACTAAATTTTGAGATATTGACTCGGTCAATACGTTTTTTATGTTTTCTTTCAAAATATTTGACAATGTTTTTATAAATCCCTCCGACTTAAGAATTATATCGTTAACACACTTTCTAGGAATATTTTTTAAATTAAATAAACTTGCGACGTATACTGATACAGCTTTTTTCAAGTCACTTTCCCAGGTAATATTTTCATAAGTATCTATATCATCGAAACTTTCATTTTCAACAGACTGAAAATTTTCATAAACGTCGTCGTCGCTCATGTCATTGTCGCTGTCAAGGATTTCTTCTTCTCTCTGAACATTGTGTTGAAAATTTTGGTCAGTAAAAAACTGTTCAGGAGGAGGGCTTTGAGTTCTGACAGGGACAACAATGTGCTTATTCCCTACGTGTTTTTTTAACGAATTCAACAGTTTATAAACGCGATTACAATTTTCAAACATACAACTATAACTCTGCAAATCCTTATGAAATATTACAATGTGATCATAAAGTTCGCTCGAGTTTTCATACTCTAAAAAACAATTTTTACACGTAATCATTTTTAAATATTGTCTTGCAAAATTTTAATAAGACCGAAATAAGTTTTCATCTGTACGGTAACAACCTTTTCTTCCTTAATATTTAACAAAACTTGTTGTAAGAACTTCCAAATTACTTGCGTATTTTCGGGGTACTCACAGTCTAAACTGAAAAATATTTTCAAAGCAACTACAACTGTTTCTAAACAGTTACTTAACTCGTACAACTGATCATTCACAGCTATATGGTAGGACTCTATACTTGTAAGATTTCTGCCCACCGCTATTATAAGAGGTTGAAACGTCTCTTTTGCAATCTGTAGACGTTTTTTTAATTCTAGTATCTTGGGCTCTACTTCAGCATCACTCTGAAAAAGTAAAAACAAAATCATATATTTCTAAAATTCATTACAATTAACACCATTTTATACAATGGCGCAGTAATAAAGAGTATCAAATGATGTGATTACCGAAAGGCAACAATTGCTGACTGAAAAAGATTCGTAAAGAGAGAGCACAAGGAAAATGAAATGAGCGGAAGAAAAAATGACAGAAAGATCTCTAACTATGAATTCGATTAGATTTTGATGTGTTGCAGCTGTATATGTATTTAATATAATATTATGCATTACGTGGACTACCCTCTAGAAGGGGTACGTTATTTGCTCGAAAAGATGATTTGAAATAAGACTCGAAAAAAATGTTATTCATAATATTCCAATACACGGCTTAGGCTCAATATATTGCTACAGTACATGCTACTTTCGACGACGATTCATTCATAGAACTTGTGAAGGCCGCGAGTATAAAAAGTTCAATCTTTATATAATTGAACAATGCGAGTATTTTATATTTTATAGTTTTCCAAGCCCAAGCGACTTGCAATTGAGCACGAGAGTGACAAAAGATATATTAATTGTTGTTGTTTTGAAGACGCATAAATGTATCTTGTATTTCATTTGTACTTGATACATCGTAGTAGCGCTAGTAGAAAGGTTCTCGAACTACCTTCGTTTGCACACATTTTCAAATGAGAATTCATTACCTCAACATGCAAAATAAATGATTCTCTTCTTTCCTCTAGAGATTTTTTCGATGATGCTTGATTAACAATTTCTTGATTTTCACTCGTTGCTTTTCTCTTTCTTCCTCTAGATTTTGGTGGAAGCAAGTGTACTAATAAGTACATAAGCAAAAAATCTTGTTTCTCTAAAAAACAGAATTACATGTATTTTTATGTTGAAAGAATAAAATAATAGATTTTTTAACGTAATGTTAAAATCAATTGTAAGAACCGAAAAAAATGTTACCGTTGCTCAGATCACCAGATTTCAAACTATTAATAAGTCCCAATTCTTCTGCATTTTTAATTTTGTGCATATCAAATTGGTTCATCAATAAATCTCTAATCCTCTTCCATTCGCTATAATCAATAGGCGTAACATTCGTATACAATAGAGAAAAATCTAATTCTAGCTAAAACAAAAATAATAAAATAGTTACAATAAAAAAAAATAAATGGAATCAGAGAATATATATATTTAAAATTTCAAGTACCAGTTCCTTTCCTTTTTGTGTAGACAAGCACTTGAATTTCTCAAAGTAGGCATGAACTGTGAATTCTGTATTTTTCAGAAATAGTTGTCGTCTAGCGACAGAAGTCTCTTGCCAGTATTGTTCCACCTTAGTCCATGGGTCAATATTTTCACTCAACCAATCGATACGTTCTTCCTCTATAATCAAGAATATTAATTCAGAAAAGATGATAACAAAATGAAAGATTATTATGAAAACAAAATGTTTTCATTCTTAGTGTTTTTAAGTACCACTATTTGAAATAATAATCTGGTCCTCATCGATGATTTCTTTTTGTGCTAGAATATCATCAGCTTTCATAGTATCCTTTTTGTAACAAAAATGAGTCCATAGTGTCCCAGATGTGTTGATTACTGTTTTACCAGATTTTTTGTATGGAGAGTAGTACACTTCAGCACTTTCGTATTTGAATATTCTGTCAATTTCACTGGCAAGGGTGGTGAATCTTTCTGTTGTGATTCTATACAAAATTTTGAATTAATAGATAAAAATTAATGTACATAGGTTAAACTTGCACTTTTGCAACTTACACAAATTTTTCTAGTATTTGGTCTGCAGAGATCTTTCGAAGAGCAAGGTCTTTTTCTCTTTTAATGACCAATCGTGCAAGTCTGCATCTGATATTCTTTGGGAGAGGTTTTCGCTGAGCAGAGAACTTTTCGTACTGTTTGATGATCGCTTTGCCTTCAGATGTGCTTTTTATGTACTCTTCTAGCCCCTGTAAATAATATACACAAATGTACTTATAAACACTGACACTCAACACTATACGTATAATTCACAATAAAAAACTACATTTGCTGTACATACGGTATTAATGTGTTGTGGTTCTATACGTGGTTCATGAACACCTGGTACTGTAGCAACATTTTCTTTTCCACCCTTGTCTAAATCCCGTGTGTTCTGTTTTCTTCTCTGTGATGACTCGTCATTCAAAGTTACTTCAACGTTGCTAGTCTCAAGCTCTGGATTGAGCTGTGGGTTACAGCTTGAAGTTGACGGCTAGAAAACCACAAAAATCAATTAGTATCTAATAAATGCAACACACACAGAATGAAAAATTACTATAATTGCACAGAAACATAGATGTGATATACCTGTGAACTGGCCATTTCACCTGTTTTTCATAAATGATCAAAAACCCCTGACACCAATATATCTATATATGTTTATTACCAATTGTGATTAGTATGAATAAAATGATTTTACATTAACTATGTTAAACTTAAATATATGTTAAATGAATATGATCGATACTTACCAGAATAACAATTGAGATTAGGCGGTGTCTGGGACCTGCAGAGATGGTATAACCTCAATTTTGATCTCTGACGATAATCTTGGCCTCTCTCGATTTTGTTCTCAGATTAAATACCGCTTTAATCAGTGAAACGATGATCATAGGTAAACACACCAAAAATTTCAATTCAGGATCAAAAATATAGTCGAGTCAAGCAAAAACGTTTCCTTGAGACTAGTCGAGTTTTTATGTAACTTCAAGGACTCGTATTACGTAGGGGTTACGTTTTTGCACGTATGCGCGGGGCACACACTGAGTGGTCTATTTCGCGTTCGCGCTCCTAGCGTCAGTTGATGTAAACTGTTCGAATCGCTTATCTATAGAATTTTTACTATAGTAGCTATGAATATTTACTACAATAATTTCAACTTTCATTCTTATTCTAATAAAATTTCCCAAACATATATTAAATATTAATAAAATAAGGATTAAATTATGTAATAGATGAAATTTTACTATATTTTTTAGCAATAATTTAATAAAATTGTTGTAAAAATTATTTTTATAAAAACAGAAATCATCACAACGCTTAGATGTCCCACGAGTACTAAGCATTATAGTAATT
>NW_019640945.1:0-7118 GCF_000599845.2 Trichogramma pretiosum
GATACATAATTTCAATAATGAAAGAAATGTTAGTTTTTTATTTTTTAAAGTCTTTATTAGTTAAACGTAAAATTTGTATAAATGTGTATAAATTGTCAGTGTAGTAAAAACAGTTTTTATCAGAAAATGGCCTGCATTCACTCTTGTTTATACTTATTATTATAAAATCGACCAGCAGCAATTTTTTTTATTATATTTTCCTTCAACGTTGCAAAACATTTCAAGTATATAAATGATGTTTTAGAGATATTTGGTTGTGAATGATAGTAATTTTCCGGTTAAAGGTGGAACATTTTGGTAAATCTGTCGCGACCATTGGAAAACTGAGGAAATTTTTTATCGAATAGTTAGTTATTTTTTCTATTCAATACTTTTGCAGAAAATTAGAAATTTATTGATACTGCCTAAATATTCTGTGCTGCAGAGTGCTAGGACACTTCGGGAAATTTGCTCCATTCATTTGCAAGCGCGCCAGCTAATTTCGTAATATTTGGCGAGCTGAAATAAAATGATATTTTTTGGGACTTACGTGATCGTCTGAAAAATACAACGTGACTTTACTTTTTGATGTGAAACATCTATTTTTTGATATTTTATATTGACAAATTTTCACATGATTCGGGTCACGATTGTCAGAGTAAATTTATGAACTAAAGACCATGTGCACCAATGATCGAAAGCGTCAAGACGACGATAGAACAGGCGTAGAGTCGATTCGAGGGCTTTGGTATTTTTTCATCTATATATTTTTTAAAAGAATCATGTTTTGTTTCATTTTTTCATCTAATTAATACAGTACATTCTTTTTTACAAGGGATTGGAAATCAACAGTCACGTTCTCACCAAACTAGATATTATGACCAAGAAATTGAAGGAGGAGTGCAGAATATTGAAAGTACACATCCAGATCATAAACTAGTTTGCTTATATAATTGGCATCTTATGCATGTGTACTTTTCCCGTGTGACACTTTGAGATAAAGTTTTTTCCAGGCAAGAAAGGTGTGCTTTTCTGTCACATACAATACAAAACTGTACTTCCTTGCCTGGTATTTTTCTAAAACAATATACACAATGAGATTTGTTATTTGAAGACCCCAAAAAATCTTTAGCAATGGTTACTCTATGCTCATCTGCATTAAATTTCATATCATTTTCGTCAAATTTCTTGTTACGGGCTAATTGGTCAGCATAATATAAAACAAAGACGCCACAATTGTACCCGTCTTCTTGCAGCGGACGTTGTACATCCATGCACACTTCTGTCCAATTAGTCGTTGGAATCGAAGTTTTGCTCTTTTTTATCTTTAAATAGACTAGAAATTTCCTGAAATGTTTGTGAGCTTTACGTGATCGATTAGTTATTCCCGTACGCACCGGATCTAATAAGCACAACGTTTTGTTTTTAAAGTCGACTACATATAGAGTCCTGTGGTCTGCTTCAAAATATGGCATGAATAAATAATTTTTTATAGCAATTTTTCCAATATTGTAACCCTTCCAATTTACTTCTTGTACTTCTTGTCCTAAATTTAGAATCAAATAACTTAATTCAGTTGTTACAAATGTGGACCCAGGCCAAGATTTGCTTTTGAACTTCATGAAGCAATCAATCAGTTCTCCACTCAACCATCCTTCTGGAGATGATGAATGTGATAAGATAGAAAAATGCTCTGAAAAAAGTTGAAAGCTCTCCTTGGGAAACATGAGATGTTTTGGCAATGTAAAATCTCCAATCGTGAGCTGTTCTTCTTCGTGAATGTAAAAATATTCTACGTCTTCGGACAAGGCTGTAATTAAATTTTGATTTTATATTTAAGTATGTTAACAATAATCAACTATGAAAATTTATTTACCGCTTGGCTCTGAAACGATTTGCGTCCTTATAACATTTTTTGGTAGATTTTTCTTACATATATCGCAGGAAAAAAAATTATTTGATTTCTCTTTGCAATAAGGACATTTTGCTATGAAACCATCGTAGAATATTGTTGTCTAAAAAGGAGCATGAATTAGTTTTATTATAAATAATCCATTTATAGCTTTATAGTTAAAATAATTTACTTTTTTTTGGCTTTCCGTGGTAGATGCTTTGGTGACTTTTGATGCCATCGATTTCACGCTTGAACCATTCGATGACAGTTCTAATACTGAGCAAAAATCAACTGTTGCGTCGATATCGGATCCAATGTGTTTTAGATCTTAAAAATTCAAACAATTTATAATTTAATAATCAAGGCTTTTAGAATAAATTTTTGAAAGTATTGTTATAATTTTCAAATTTTATCAGAGCCTTACCTAATTTCCTTTTTTTGCGACTATCACATACCGGTTTAATTATAGCATAACTACTATTACTCGATGCATTACTTCTTGAAACTTTATATTTTTCAGACTTTCCAAGGCCCTTTGCATATTTGGATTCTGTACATAATGATAATAAATTTCTTTAATTTACTGCACTCTAATACTTATTTAAATAAAAAATTACCTTGCTTACCTAATCCCTGTCTCGTAGGTTCATGGGTATCAGACTTGAAACTTAGACTGAAAATCGAAGAATAACTATCCACAGACGAAGCATCATGCTCAAAATCGTTGCAAGAGATGTCTGAATTATTTTGACTTAGCAAAAATGCTGATTCGTTGGTTGTAAGAATATCATTTTTGTTACTTAATTTTTTACGAGCATCTTGGATTCTCTGACTTAATATGGTTAATTTTGGCCTATCGTTTAATTTACAAATATGTGCCGTAGTTTCAGTAAAAACGCTACCGTTTAACCACGCTTCCACTTGATTTTTTACGTTCATTTCGTTTTATTAATTCACTTCAGATCACAGACAATTATACCTCTTGATGCAACGACGGCTTAGCAAACACTGATGATTATTTACTACAACTTGACAGACGCGAAAAAAAGTAAATCCGTCACTCGCTCATCACGACTCTGGCCACATTCGGTTCGGAAGAAGAAAAGAGATTTTCCGGAAGCGTATCGTTGATGTCGCCGCTGCTTCACGCGCCCTGCAGCTTGCTCCGATATCTTTGCGAATTTCGGAGTTCCATGAATCGTAACACGCCTGCCACTCGCAGTCGAATCTGCAGACGCGAGGCTCATTCTTCACGATACAACGTTAGTCTTATTAAAACGTCCACACCGTCAACATATATTTCTACACGATATTAAGATACTATTGTAGTCTTTTTATTTATATACTGCTATCGATTTATTATATATTTTGCTCGATCGTGTCAATATTTTTCAACCATGAGCAGAAAAAGTTTCATGTCTGAATCATCAAGAGAAGAGGCGAAAGTACGTAAACTTTAAAACTACTGATATTTTTTGTAGCACTATTTTTTCTATTATTTAATTTAATAAGCCGCATGCTCTTATACTCAATAGTGCAATATATATCTATCAGGCATTAGACATTTGATTTTTTTCTTCAGTAACTTTTTTTCATAAATACGCATCTTTTTTGCAGAGTTTCACTGGTTTATCAATGTTTCGGTTTGAATTGTTATGTTAATGTTTCATGTTTTTTATCATAATAAATTTTAATTTTCAATCTAGGTTTGCCAATTTTCTCACCGTTAATAAATTAATCTTCGAGCCTCTTCGAACTACTTATGCCGTGCCCTGCCGGGAAGTCATCATTATTCGTTTTGGTACATTAGTGCAAGGGCGAGTATGTTGTCACTTATTAAACTATAGGAGTTTTAAGTGAAAGCTCGCCGCCGCGCTTTGACATTTGCACAATTTGGATGTCTTCGAAAGGGATTAATATTCGCAAACTTCTGCGAAGGTAGAGCGTACGCATTATTTTAGCTTGGCCAACTCGGCAAGTAAAATAATGCAGCCATATGCATGAAAATAAGTCTAAAAGGGGCATATGGTACGCAGTTGCATCAGGGATAATTTCGGTCAATGATGCGACAAAGAGAGCTCGAAGATTGAATATTTAAATATGTTATGTTCGAATTAATGCAAAAGAAAAGAAGAATCGAGCGACGAAAATCTCAATGGCAACGAGAGGCGAGAGCGGTGCTGGTGACTAGGCCGGGCCAGACTTGATCGGTTGGAGCTTCACGAAAGACGCTTGAATATTTAAATAAAAAACCTCTTCACGAAACTATTGAGTTTTTGGTTTCATTTGATACAATCAACGTCATCTCTCCGATGCAATAAGACCCTGAAGTTGAGAAAAATCAAAAAACAAGGGTTCTGTGCCAAATGGTTGCAGGTTCCAGCATTCAAGAGTTGGTTAATAGAGTCAAGTGATATGAAAGTTATGTGTGGTGTATGCAATAATAAACCTCTCCGAGCACGCTTAAATGTTTTAAAAGACCACAATACAAGTAAAGGTCATCTATTAATGCATAGAATTCTGTTTGGACTTGCACAGCCGATTAATTTAGACTTTACTTTACCGGCTAATGAAGAATGTGAAGAAAAATTACAATGTGCCGAACAAGAGTTGGAAATCATTTCAATGGTAGTCGAAAATAATATTCCGTGTGAAAAAATCGGAGCTATAGTGAACGTCTTTAAAAAATATGATCCGATATTGTCTAAAATAAAAGTTTCTCGCACTCGTTGCCAGATGTTGACAGTAAATGTTATTGGAGAACAGAGCAAAAGAGGATTGGCCGAAATATTGAGAAATACCATTTTCTCAATTAGCATCGACGAATCCACCGATATTTCAAAGGAGCATGTGCTGGTGATTGAGGTCAGATGGATGAATTTTGATGCCGGCAAAATTGAATCTGCTTTTTGGGACTTATGTCCAATTTTTAAAAAAAATGTGACAGCGTCTTCCTCCGCTTTAAGTATATTCGAGTGTTTGAAGAATTCCTTTGAAAAGTTTGATGTATCGATGAAGAATATTTACGCGGTGTCTTTCGATGGTTGCTCCACGATGAACGGAGACAAACAAAGCGTTAAGGTACACTTAAATAATGAAATACCTAATGTAATAACAGTACGATGTCCTGCACATCTCACGCATCTAAGTGTCAAGTATGGACTACAAGAATTGCCCGAAAATTTTATGCCCTTGTTTAAGCATATAAATAAAATGTTGAGAAGTCCTCACAAATCTCATAATTTTGATAACTTACAAAGTGAGATGAATTGCAGGGGAAAAATCGTTTCCTACCATGAAATTAGGTGGTTGTCGCTAGAAGCTACAGTAGTAGCTATTTTAAACAATTACGAACCTTTGTTTTCTCACGCTCAAGAGTTAAGGAAAAAACAGGACAAAAGTGGTATTCAAGTATACAAGCAGATGCAGCAACCCGCAACCAAATGCTATTTTTATTTAATTAAAAAAATTTCTTAGGAGCTCAACTGCTTGAATAAATTACTACAGAGTAATGACGTAATTATTCATATTTTATGGGAAGAAATAGAAAAGCATTTTAAAAACATTTTTTCCATTATCGCAAAAAAAGAAGCGATTGATAATGCATCGTTTTTAGATATAAATATTTTTAATGAGGAAAGTTATTTACCCTATAAGGACTTCTTGATAGATTGAATGGAAAAGGAGATTTACGCTTATGGCGATGAATTAATCGATTTTTATCAACGCGCATTCAATATCGTCATAGGAGTAGCGTTTTATTTTCAGAATAATTTCAGGAGTTTAAATACAACTTTGTTGAAAAGTATTGAATGTTTGCGTCCTGAGAATGCCCTTTCACAGGATTACCAAAAAGATAATCCAACCATATTTGATAACTTGAAGAAATGTTTCCAAGGATTGCTGTATGATTCAGAATATTCTGATAGAGTTTCGAATCAATGGATTGATTTAAAAAAACAAGAATCGCTTTATATATATAAAGTTGTACCGATACATATAGTCGACTTTTGGATGAAAGTTACAGTTCTTGAAGACAATAAATATTTAGACTTATCGGAACTCGTACTCCATATGTTATCAATACCCCACGGAAATGCAAGTCCAGAAAGGCGATTCAGTGAAATGAATTATAGAAAATCAAATATAAAAAATCGCAAATCAAATACAACACTCAACAGCGAAATTCATGCATCACAAATGAATAAAATTTTACCAAACAATGCAACGTTGAAGGAAAATATAATAAAAAAAATTGCTGCTGGTCGATTTTATAATAATAAGTATAAACAAGAGTGAATGCGGGCCATTTTCTGATAAAAACTGTTTTTACTACACTGACAATTTATACACATTTATACAAATTTTACGTTTAACTAATAAAGACTTTAATAGTACTTTATGCAACGGGTACGGATATACTTTTTCAGCGAAACGAGGGGTTGCAGCACGAGCCGAAGGCGAGGGCTGTAACGAGTTTCGTTGGAAAAGCATATCCGTATCAGTTGCATACAATATTTTATGGTACAAAAGCCTAAAAGTAGCGGCGAAGTTGCGATTTTTAGGTTAGCGTGCCATAAAAAATAAAAAACTAACATTTCTTTCATTATTGAAATTATGTATCAATATTCAGAAGTTATATAAAGATTATTAATCAAAGTANTCAATATTCAGAAGTTATATAAAGATTATTAATCAAAGTACAAAAGAAAAGTAACTATTATTAACACTAAATTTAGTTCACTAACACTTAGTTTTGTGTACACATGTGTACATGCCAATATAATTCTGATATCATCATTTTCAATCGTTGAATATCTTCAGTTGAAAGTCTAGCGCCATGATGTGATAATACTTGTGTGGGAGAATCTACCCAAACATTAGCATTAATGGGTGGCATACCATCGACTTGAGAATTCATATTATCTACATTATTCATCTTAGGAGAGAGTTCACTTTCAGGACTTAAAGGATGAATAATTATATTGCTAGTAGGTACTACTTCTTGTGCAATTTCCAATTGACTTATTTGTGAGTCTGTCAGCTCTGTAGCAATACTAATATTTTCATTTCGATCAGGAGTCATCAAATTGAAATTTCTGGGAGAAACTGGAGTCCCAGCTTGACTAGTTGACCTAGTAATAATTAAAACAGTTAGTAGGTAATAGCTTATAATTCTAAATATAATTTAATTGCTCATACTTTTCTGGTTCAGTATTCACTGCATTAGGCATTGATGCAACAC
>NW_019640946.1:0-7183 GCF_000599845.2 Trichogramma pretiosum
AATAATTTTTTCAAATAAAATTATACCATATATTATTCAATCATCATTATAGCATAATGAAGCTTCAGCTTAGGTTGGCCTGCGAGCGGTCAGGCTTACAATAATAACATTAACATTCTTATTTTAAAAAATTTTGCTTTTTTTTCTTTTTTTTTTTTAATAATAATAAATAAAATATACGATGATTATTGGATTTTTTTTTTCTTTTTAAATCTTTTTCTCTAATAATATTATTTTTACTTGGAGATTTATTGTATTTAATAGCTTTTGCCATAAAATAATTTTTAATTCTTTTCTTGGGCAAGTGTATACGTGTAAGTTTATCTGCAGCGATTGTTAGGGTTCTCTACTAACATCCGTGTGCATTTGTTCTTCGGGTAAATGTGTATGTGAGTTGGTACATGCGTGTGCATTCTAGTTGAACTAATAATTGAAATCAATAATAATAATATTGTGAATCAGCTATGTAATATATATGCATCTTATCTTATAACTCATTGCCGTCCGCAGGCTGGCAAATTATTTCACTCAGATGAAATTCATTCAAATTTATTGTACTGTCTCCTGTGCACGGCGCATATAAACTCATTTTCAGCTATTATGATAAAATAGTTCTTTCTTTTCATGGCAAACGCTTCCATAGGCTTATGTTCATGTGAGATACATTCGGCCGTTCGATTGCAATACCACACGTTTGGTGGCCAAGTTATAGTTTTGATGAGCCGTTTCATGTTGCATTACAAGCTACGTACGCTGTGTTGCGCTTTATAATATGTATATATTGTGTGCGCTATTCTACGTGCGACGTATAACTATATACTGTGTTCAATTGACACGTTGCTTGCTTGCGTTTTTCATGGCTCATTCAATAACTTTTAAGCGTATTCGCTTGATGCGCTAGCCATGAAATACTATTTTAAATCATAATAATTTTCATTTTACTCTCCGTGTACGAGAAACACATAATTTCAATCAAAATGTAAAAACTGAAATTCCATAAGATTGCCAGTGCTACGTATAGCTTTGAGTCATCATTAATGTCATTACTAGTTTATCATGCGGTTTCAATATTTTCGCAATTATTCAATGTATACATTTTTCTTTTTAATTTTTTTTTTTTTTTTTATAAATATATTAATAACATATATAGTGTGAAGCCCATGAACGTACTTAACAAAATTATTATAATCAATAATCATCGTTATTTCAAGATTGTTTTTTTTTTCTCTGTTTTACTTTTCTTTCCCATAGGCTTAATTACCTTTTGACTATATTACTAATTAATTCTTTTTTTTTTCATATTTTGTTTCATTTCAATTTAGCATTGCTTACTATAATTTTAATCTATAGGCCAATATATTTGTACGGTATGTATTCATTCTCATTAAATTAATAAATAAAAAAAAAAATCGTCGATCTATAGGCAAGATGCTGCAGAAGTTGAATGTAGACTCTGTTTTTGCCAGCACGTCATAGCACCCGCTCGTCGACGTCATTACGGATGTGAAATTCAGTGTGCTTGGTCCGCACATATACAAACAATGCGCTTGTATTCTGTGCACTGATGATAATATTAGAATCATAAACAAATTTATTCGGCTGTCCATGGTGAATAATCGATATGACTAGCTACTACAACTTCACATAAGCGTAACAATATAACAAAACTATTCAAAAGCAACTCAAAAACTTAAAATAAAATCAAATTAATTAACTTATAGCAAATAACTGCATCGATCGCAATAAATGCATCGATCTGTCTCGGTCGACTCACTGTCGCACCAGATCTCCCAAATTTGAACTATTATATCAAAAATAAAAATTCAAAACTCTAACTCAAAAAATATTTACTTTAATTTCATATAAAAGCTAACCGCTGATGCCGGTAGGGCAATTCCGATGCACGGATGCTCTACCTGCTCTCGCGGTAACTTTACCCACATATAATTCATATACATTAAAATTGTAACGCCTATGCTCAGCTGCGTCAGCCATATCGTATATCATGATGCACTCAATCTCAGCTACAGCTATAACATAAAGCAAAAAAATTAAATTCATTTTTAAAAAATTTCATCAAATTTATGTCACCAAGCTTTAATTATTTTCTTCTCCTATCATTAACCAAACAATTGATATAACAAACTGCTTTCCTATAACAAAATATAATTATTAATATGTACGGGGCCCAATGGCCCCGCAATTAACCAAGCTGCAACGTACACATTGCCCTGTCATACTCTTCAGCTCAAAAACAACATCAAATCATTACATTACCTCATAAATAGACTATCCTTCCTCATATGTATATTCATGCAGTAATTTCCTTTCTCTCTATTTTTTCTTTTTATGCAGCTTCAGGTCGTTCCGCGACCGAAGTTGCTAATTAAAAAAAAATATATAAAAAAAGAACTAATGCCCATTTAAGCCATAACACACCAAGGAGGTTTATCGCGAGGAGGTCTCGACTTCGCGACAAAGTATTTGTAAAGTGCCGCGTTGTCGTGACATTGTTGCGCATTTTTGGCTTCCTCCGCCACACATGTAACGTCAGCATTTTGCAGTATGCTGCTGCCTGTGTCGCGCACCGAGGTATTATGATCTCGTGCGTCTGCTATCTCTCGTGAAGGCGACTGATTGTCTGGGAGATGCGTAATAGAAGACTCGACACGCGTCGATGTATTATCGCTGTTGTAATAGCGAGCTTCTTGCGGTATACTGTTGTGCGTTGGAATCGGCAAGGGCACCGATGGCATTGTCTCAGCGCAAAAATATTTTTCCGGTGGATCAAAATTTTTCGTGGGGATAATATAATTATTATCATTTGATTGTCCAATGTCTTGCGATATTGACATAATGCTTATTGAAGTGCCGTGTTCGGGAGCTTTTTCGCATACTTTTGGAAAGTTTGCTTTATCCGAGCCTTTTTCCCAGATACCTTTCTGCAATTCACACCTATTGGAGACAGGATTTTTGCACAAATCTATATTCAATTTGTCGAAAATTTCCTGTACGATGTTCGGGAAAGAGCGCCCAAGGTATTCTTGATTGTTGGAGTCTAATATTGACTCCGGTACCGCATTAGGTTGCGAATTATTAGTTTCGCTCGATGACTGCGCATTTGCCAATGCAGGTGTCGAGTCACATGGGTCTTCTTCGAATGATATTAGATCGTCACCACAAGCACTGTGGCGTTCCGTTTGTTGCAAGTAAAAATTTTCGACTTGTAATGCAGGTGCTTGTGGCGGTACCACCGGCTTGCGATGTCTTTTGCCCGCGTTTACGATCTCAGCAATATTTTCTTGCGCTCGCACTTTTGTTGTACACTCCGGCAACGGTAACATGCTGACATCGCTCCGCGTGTCGACGTCGCTGTTGCCGTCATTCGAGATGTCCTCTATTGCCTCGAATTTTTGGGCCGGATACAAAGAGTCCGATGACGATTCTTCAATAAATTTCTCTTTGTCTTTAGCGTTCTCTGTCATTTTATATCGTCTCGTGCTTATTTTGAAGATTTTATTCGGAGGATGATCCAGTTCAGCTGATAATATTTTTCGCGCACCGATGCAATTTAAGGTCGGCGCCCGAAGCGTTGTCTTCTTATCATCGTGCCCGGCACTTGATGATTGAGCCGGACACGCTGCTAGTCAATTATTCTTCTGCGTAAACGGTGGCTCGTTATTAAAATTAGAAATTGTTCGATTGTTATAATTATCCGAGGTACTATTGCCACTTGTGTTATCGTTATCGCGTTGTTGGTTTGCATTTGACGACGCGTTACGCGAGTCGTAATTCGCGCTGTGACATGTGCTTGCCTCGTGACCACGCTTGTTACAAATTTCGCATCTGAGCATTGCGCGCTTTATTTTAAAACAATCTAATGCCGAATGACCCGGCTTTTCACACACTTGACAAACCACCCGTTTTTCGTCGCTGGCATTTATATTGCCGGACGGTTCCGTGTGCAGGGGCACGCCGATCAAACCGACGGAAATAATATTTGAGCCAACCGCTGAGCGATAACGCGACTTGCGTTCGATTTCGCTAGCTGTTTCGATTGCGTCTGCTAGACTTCTCGGATTTTTAAAGCGTACCTGCGTTTGTAACGGCTCGCATAAACCCAATAGAAAACAGTCTAAAACGTTGTCCTGTAAACTATAGATTGCAGCTTCTCGTTCAAACGCGTTTATATCAGGGGCCTGTCTGTATGCCGCCACCGCGTTGTCGTATAAGGAGCGAATAGTGCACCCGAATTTCCGCACGTCATCGTCCGCTTGCTGTTTTGCGTTGCCTAACTTCATCGCTAGGCCATCCGCGATGTTTCTGTTAACAAATCTGTCTCTAAGGTCGCGAAGTAATTCATCCACGCTACAGTAATCCGCCAATTTGCCTACAATATCTTCGGCTTCCCCGACTAGCTTTGATTGAAGCGCTCGAACAATTTTTCGCTCGAATAAGGGCAATTGTTCAACCGCTTCTTCGACTGCCGTGCAAAACAATTTTAAAGTATTAGGCTTTCCGTCAAATATTGGAATTTGTTTTACAATATCGTTAAATAACCTGAAGGAAGACGGGACGTGAGATGTGCGTCCCTGAAGATAGTCGATATTTGCATCTCGCCGTATATGACTTGGATCTAAGTCGCGACGCGTAGCTGCATTGTACCCCCGATCGGCTTGGCTAATGTACGCACTTTGCCGCTCANACGGTCGCAAGTCATATGGGTGGTTCATACTTTGTCGCGCATAAGTGTGACCCCGATCGGCTTGGCTTGTATACGCACTTGGCCGTTGATCATACGACTGGCTATTATATTCGCACTGTCGCAGATCATTTGGGTGGTTCATACTTTGTCGCGCATAAATGTGACCCCACTCGGCTTGGCTTGTATACGCACTTTGCCGTTGATCATGCGACTGGCTATTATATTCGCACTGTCGCAGATCATTTGGGTGATTCAAATTTTGTCGCAAATTCGCGCCTGTCGCGTATCTGTAAATACGTGCAAGCTGATCCGTCAACTCGTCTTGAGCAATATCTGACGCGTTAATACAACTATCTAACGATCTATCATTTAAAAGTGGACTTTGAAACCGTACGCTACGCGATGTATTGCTGGGATTTTCTATCGGTTGCCCGTAAGCGGGATTGTTTTCACCTAAGTCCACTAATATTTCGTCGGCTCGAGCTCCGCTGTCCGGTTGCATCTCATTGAGCGAGCTTTGTCTATTTATAAAATCTGCAAAGCATGGATTTTGTGTCTCAATGAGCGGAGCGCGCTCGGCCTCAGAAGCCTCTAAAAAATAATTTAATGACACTTCGCGGTGCAACACGAAGGGAGTATCCGACTCCTTCCCCTTATGATTATTTCCATTCATTATTTTAAATAAAAACAAAAAATGATCTTAAAAATTTCTAAAACATGAAAATGTTGGGCCGTGTAACTCGCAACTTGACTGCAATAATTTTAAACACAATTTTAATTCTACTTACCTGTCGCAATGGTATAGGCTGCTTGAGATTTATCCCATGCCACAATCACAACCCTGTGATTAACTCTTCCGACGGTGTATTGGTACTGCTGCGTGCGGTTTCGAACTCGTTTTTTTTTTTTTGTTAAAAAAAGACAAAAACAAATCTATGCACCGATCACGTATAGAACAACAGTTACCGTCGAACACACCTAGCACCAAAATTAAAAGGGGAGCGCCCAGGGTGTTACGTGGGAAGGGGTTAAATAAAAGGCGAAATAACTAATTAGGCTCAAAATATATCAGAGGGGAGGGGCCGTTCGCGCAAGGTGTCTCCTCGTCGCTTGATGTACTGATACTGCCGCCGCTGATGAGCTATGCTTATGACTCTCATTGTAGTGCGCCGCGTCACTGGTGGGGCCTTGTCGTCCCACGTGACAATAGAAACACATATATTTATAAGCGCACCTCTTGAAAAAGCCTACAAATTCCCTCTGGGCCTTAACAGTAGCACAAACGATACTTTATGCAAGCAATTATCTGCTCTCGGACAATAACAGCATCTTCTTCGAAATCAAGCGTAAATCATTCGACTTGGCGACTGCGTTCCCGACGCTCTTGTACGCGACATGCAAGTCCTAATCTCGCTTCAATCCTTCTTACATTATATATGGGTGGCGAGGGGCAGTGTAATGGACGATGCTAAGGCAAGTTTTATCGGCGGATTGTACCGTGTATACAACTCGAGCGTTGGCCGGCCTAGACAACACGCCGATTACGCACACACTAACGGGTTATATGGCTTCAACAGCTGCTCTGTTTTATATATCCGATTTATAATGCTTGTTCTATGAGGTTACCCTTTTTGAGAAGCACTGGAAAAGCATATAAGGGAGTATAGAACACAATTGAAAGAATGAGGTTGGAGGTTGAATGGGAGAACGCGGCGCGCGCGCACCTCTTTACTTTTCTGCTTTTCTAAATCGCGTTGATGCTTTTTGATTTAATACGTGAGTAATCATACCTGAATGATGGTATAATTTATAATGCTGTTTTTTCGCTTTACCGAGGGGTGAAACGAGCGATGCTGCCACCTCGATTACGCTCCGATATTATAACAAACTGGTTTTGAATTTATATATTCGCGCTTGTGTTACCAGACATTAAGCTCATTCCATCGGTCAGTCTACATTTGCACACACGTGTACGCGTTGCATTTGACGGTCTGAATTATAATATGCAGCTTCAAGACTGCTTCAATAAATAATTCAACATTCATAATTTTTTCTTTTGTAATGAAAAATATTTTAATGACCATCATTTTGCAAGATTACACAAGATTACGAATTTGCATAAGTGTACGCAAAGATGATTGAGTTTAATTCTGCGTGAAATCTAGAAGTTGAACGAGCCATGTCTCTTGCTTTATTAACGCGAAAAGGCAACTTGATCACGTTTGACGAATTGTTTTTTAAACAATACCGAAAATAATCACGCTCTAAAATGACGAGCAAAGTCACTCGAAACACGGTAAAGTGTCGTGCAACCAGCCATCATCTCCGACATTCATTTTTCCCTTTTACGTCGAAAGCTCACTTGACACCTTTCTCTTCGCGCGCGTCCGAGTTGTGTCTCAAAGTTAACGAGGTAGCGCTTGACGCTTCTGCAGAGCAACGCAGAGCTCGAATCAACCACGCCTACTTGCCAAATAT
>NW_019640947.1:0-6797 GCF_000599845.2 Trichogramma pretiosum
GGGCGGTTTTTTTTTTTTTTTTTCATTGATTTGCTTGATTTCGTCAGAAATACGAATTCAATACGTTAAAGTTACTCTTTATGATCGAGGTTTTTCCGAACGGTAGTCAGCCGGAGTTTTGCCGGTTTTTGATAGATTATTTTTTCATGGTTAATGGCTAACACATAAATGGAGAGAAATTATATTTCTGAGCCCTCTTGGATTAATTATTCAGTTAACTTCAAATTTTTTTTTAACGATCTTTTCAGTTAATTTCTGACTTCTATAGAGGAAAATTTTCATTGTAAATGTAAACACAGCAAGTCATGAACATCTTTTGAAGTACTAACTAAAGTCAATCATAATTATCATTATATTATCATTTTATTATTATTCTTCAAAGTTTATTATTATTCTTCTCACACAAATATTTATTTTCTTTAGGTTAACATTTTGAAGGATCAAGGAAACAAAGCTTTGGCTGCTAATAATATTGACGATGCCATCAAATTCTATACTCAAGCTATTGAGTTAGATGGTAAAAATCATGTACTTTACAGTAACAGATCTGCAGCTTATGCAAAGAGTGGCAAATTCCATCAGGCCCTTGAAGATGCAGAGAAAACTGTATCGTTGAAACCTGACTGGGCCAAAGGCTACTCTAGGAAAGGCAGTGCTCTGGCATATCTTAACAGAATTGAAGAATCCATTGAAGCATATGAAAAAGGTTTAATGTTGGACCCAACCAATGAACAAATTAAAACTAGCTTACAAGAAGTTAGATCTCAACAGTTTGGTTCCAACTTCCCCAACCCCTTCGCTGGTCCAGAAGTATACATGAAGTTGAAAATGGACCCAAGGACATCACAGTGGATGGACGATCCTGATTATTTAAAACTATTGGAAGAACTCAAGAGTAACTCAAGATCTTTAGGTAAGCAACTATTTGATTTAAATTAAAAAAATTGTTATAATTTATTGATAATTATGATTTAAAAAATATTTTAAATTGACTTGTTAACAGGTTCAAAGCTTTCTGATCCACGAGTACTTACTACTTTAAGTGTTCTTCTGGGTATGAAAATGGATGGTGATGAAGGTATGGAAGTAGACCCACCTAAGTATGAGAGCAAACCTCAGAAAAAAGAAGAGCCTAAACCAGCCCCACCAAAACCAGAAGACAACTTGTCACCAGAGAAAAGGCAAGCTATGGAAGAAAAAAATTTAGGAAATACTGAGTATAAAAAGAAGAATTTCGAAGATGCTTTGAAACATTACAACAAAGCTGTTGAATTAGATCCAAATGAAATCACATATTACCTTAATATAGCTGCTGTTTACTTTGAACAAAAAGAATTTGAAAAGTGTATAGCTCAATGTGAAAAAGCTATTGACATTGGTCGTGAAAATCGTGCAGACTTCAAACTTATAGCCAAGGCCTTTACCAGAATTGGTCATTCACATAAGAAGATGAATAATCTCAAACAAGCTAAAGTCTATTATGAAAAATCAATGTCAGAACACAGAACTCCTGAAATCAAGAGTCTTTTATCTGAAATTGACAAAAAAATTAAGGAAGAAGAACGCAAGGCATACATCGACCCTGTCAAGGCTGAAGAAGAAAAAGAACTTGGCAACCAAAAGTTCAAAGATGGTGATTATGCTACTGCTGTAAAGCACTACTCAGAAGCTATTATGAGAAATCCAGATGATCCTAAATACTACAGCAACAGAGCTGCCTGTTACACAAAATTAGCAGCTTTTGACTTGGGATTGAAAGATTGCGATAAATGCGTAGAACTTGACCCCAAATTCATCAAGGGCTGGATCAGAAAGGGAAAAATTCTTCAAGGCATGCAGCAACACTCAAAGGCCATGACTGCTTATCAAAAAGCTTTAGATTTAGACGCGAACAATGCCGAAGCTATTGACGGATACCGCCAGTGTTCAGTTGCTCTTAACTCGAATCCCGAAGAAATTAGAAAGCGCGCGATGGCTGATCCTGAGGTGCAGGCCATTCTCAGAGATCCTGCCATGAGACTTATCTTGGAACAGATGCAAAATGATCCTAAAGCTTTACAAGAGTGAGTATAATTTTTAACAAATAAATTAATCAAACATAGGGCGTTAATAATTTAACTAATTATTTTATCATTTTTACAGCCATCTAAAAAATCCAGACATTGCAGCTAAACTACAAAAACTTTTGGAATCAGGACTTGTTGCTATTCATTGATGGACTAATAGAAAAATGAACATTTTATAAATGCACATAGAACCAAACAGCAATAAATTTTTATCATTCAATTCCTTCAAGAATAGAATGGTCAACTTATACTATTGCCTCAATGTAATTTTATTGTTACTTTATTCGTTGTGAATGGATTTTTTATAAGATAGGTATTTTTAACATCCTTTGTCACTAACTGCCTACATATATAGTGTGTATCTAGTTATGTTGATATCTCTACCATTATATTCTAAAAAACTTGAAATAGCTTTTTTAAAATTTGAATAATATAATTATTTGAGAAAGTTCAATTTGACTTTTATTTGTATAAAAAACTCATCTAAATTAAGTGGTACATTAACTTAACAATTGAGAATATTTAACATCATAAAATTCATTATTTGTATCATGTACGAATTAAATATTTTTACTTTATTTTCATAGTTTAAAAAATATCATTAATTTTTCGAAAACATATCTTTTCATTAGTGAAGAAACACAATTTTTCGTTAATCATTGGTTACTGGTTTACCTTTTCCTGTCCAACGTTCTTTAAATTCAACTTTCAAACCCAAATCTCTCAATGCAGCC
Organism: Trichogramma pretiosum; assembly: GCF_000599845.2. Classification (NCBI taxonomy): domain Eukaryota; kingdom Metazoa; phylum Arthropoda; class Insecta; order Hymenoptera; family Trichogrammatidae; genus Trichogramma; species Trichogramma pretiosum. The sequence goes on from NW_019640947.1 coordinate 2,801, forward strand.
TTAATATCTGATTCTAAATGTACATGTGTTTTGAGGGCATTTTGGAGTAATTCCTCGATGCCATATGCAACGAATTCTCGTGATTCATTTTTATTTCTTACGGACATATTTCTGATAGCCCATGAAGCTTGTTGAATTACTCCCGAACTTTTTGGATGGGATTTGATGGCATCAATAATTATCGTCACAGCTCCACAATCGTAGAATACTCCGGCGTTGGAGGGACTTTTCAAAGTTAATGCTGAAATGCAAGCCAGACCGGCTGTAACAATGTATTCTGAACTCTGAAATGAAAATTTATATTTATTATAATGCTTAAGTATTGAAATTAGAATTTGAATAAATTATAAAGGTACATGCCTTTAATCTACTGATGGCATAAATGATTAATGGAGCAATTCCCGATGTAACTATGTGAGCTTTAACATCATCATTACCAGCTAAACTTTTAATTAATTTTAGTGCTTGCCAGTTTAGTTTTTCTTCTTCCGGATAATTAGTGAATACATCTAAAATGAATTGCAATCCCCCAGCATCCTCAAACTCTTGACAAAATTCATTCCTAACTATCAAAGAAGCTGCTGTCAACATGATTTCTCCAACTATAACTTTATCAGACTGGAAAGCTTTAAAATAATTATGTTAGTAAATTTTCACTGTTTTTCTACAAAAACTATTTTTGAAGAAAGTATTTTACTTGATAACAACTGAGTGAGAATTTTCAATGTCTCTGTGGCAATAGTAGCTGCATGTTCGTGAGCTTTTCCATATTCAAGCCTTATGTCATCGTCCAATGTCAGGGCTCTCATAACAGCGCAGGCCTCCTTGACAACAGAATCATTGACATTCTGTTGAGTCAAAATAGATTTTAGATTTTCTAAAATTTCTGCTTTAAAAATATTTTGTCTGTTCATTTCATGCTTGATACAACATTCTTTGATCCACTTCAAGATCAATTGTAATTTCTGTGCATCATTCTGATTATCATCTAATAAACTGTAAAAATAATAAAAACCATAATTAATCGTTTCAAGACTGAGTACGTTAGCATATAAAACCAAAACAAAAATAGTAAAAACCTTTTTTGAAGCTTGATCCCAGACTGATCCAGCAAATCTGGGTTGCCGTTCACTAAAGAAGTCATGGTCTTCAGAGCTATTATAAGTAACTCAGGCTCATCCTTACAACTATTTATCACATCTAAAAGCACAGTGTACGCTCCATTTTTACCAGCATAAACTCTCTGAGCAATGTCGGCATCCAGTATATCTTTCAGCTCGTTCAGCGACGAAGGGGCTCCCTTGAAATCCGAATTTTTTACACACTCTTTTAGTGTTCCGATGCAACGATCGATATTCGACGTGACGTTGGTAATAGCCAAATCTTTGATGACATTGGACAGATCCACGTCCTGCGAAAAATTTCATTGCATTAATCTCGCTACATCTGACGTGTCAAGTTTAAGATTAAGAGATGAATCAATAGCGATTAAGAGACGAATGAATCGATTGCGTAAATGCGTTGAGCAACTACAACAACAACAAAATCAAAATACACCGATAAATTCTTAGGAAAAAAAAACTCGTCATCTCGAATGCAGCTATGATAAGTATCGAGTCATTCACCTGTGCATCGAATTGCTTGATCGCGTCCTCGATGGCCTCCTCGATCGTCATGTCAAAATCCTGGACGTTCTCCTGCACGACCTGATCGTAGGTCTCTTGGCTGATAACGCGAACCATGTCTGTGAGCCCTTTAATTATCCAAAGACTGTGTGTACACACAACAACAACAACAACACAATCCACGCGCGAGCCGCTAGTTACGCTATTATCACGCTATCTATAAAAAGACAATGTAAATCGATGAATCAATTCCGGCTTTCAGTGATGATGCGCTCCGTTACGCGCCGAGCAACGATCTGATTTCGGAGCAGCGGCGGCGGCAGGCCTTATTGAGAATAATATTAAGACTACGATTTTTTGCAATCATCTGGGCCTTTCGATTTTCATTGCCATTATATAGGTATAGGTAGGGACGTGTTTGTCTGTCTGCTGCTGGGGCGGCGTGTGCGAGAGGCTGCTGTATGTACTACACACATACTTACACACGCAGCAATAATAGACAGCCGCGAAGTAAAAAAGCGCGTGAGCGGCCTGACTATATAAGGTTATGCATATATATCGTTTCTCCGTATGTGTATAGGTACACATTACATTACATGGCAATGAAGTTATACACACACGTACGTCTTATACACTGCATTGCGAAAAAAGAGAAAAAAAGAATTACAAGAACCTGTCTCTGCGGCCGCCGCGAGAGACTGTCAAGTTCCTTACGGTTTGTTTTTCGCTCTTTTTCTCTCTCTCTCTCTCTTTTCACTCCAGCTCCGAGAGCAGCACGCGCAACAGCAGCAGCCGATGATTCATTCTCGTTTTAAAAACGCACGCGACGCACGAGTCTACAGCGAACGCTGCGCGTTAAAGAGCGGATTTGTTTTTGTTATATATTTATTAAATCCGCGAGGGGTATAATATATTGTATCGGCCTTCGCGAGGATATTTAAAATTCATCGGTTTCGTTGCTCTTTCCTTCAAACTTCCTTCATTTAAAAAAGTGAAGGGGTAGGTGTTAGTATCTACGTCGAAAAATAAGAACGATGATTTTATTTACGAAACCGCGTCGTTGCTCATTCACGATCGTTTTTACATATTCATTATTGTTATATCCTTGAACGAGATACGGAACACAGTGTGCTAAAAATTGCAACATCCAACTTATTATACTACGCGCTCGATAAACCCGTTACACGCTTTTGCACGCGCGTCCGTCCGTTCGGGTCAGCGATTGCTAAATATCATCGCAATGACCACTCCTTACAGTATATGAGATAGATAGAGAATCAACAACGCGGACACGCGTTGTATACGGAAAGAAAGAAATAAAAAGAAGCAGTAGCTCGCCGTTCGAAGAACTTCCAAAATTTTGCGGTTTCTATATAACTACGTGCCGATCCGCCAAGCTCATCCTTATCTCGCGAGCGTGACATCATTCATTCTTCCCCCTCGAGCAGCTCGACTCTCTTTCTTTTTTTTCTAAAACGATCCGCGCCTTTGAAATCACGGAGATAATGTATGTAACGGCCACATGCACGTTTATATATTTTCATAAAGTACCCGCAGAGAGAAAGAGAGATGAATACGTTGCGCTGCTCTCTCTGTATTACTCAGTTGCGGCGGCGGCACTCGAGGAGCAACGATCATCGTCCGCGCGCTCGCAAGAAGGGGAGAGAAATATCAAAGTATACAGAGGAATCGTGTGGATGGAGTGTCGAACGCGAACGAACTCTGGTACATTGCTTTGCGCTCGGTATATAGCAGCTGACACTGCTCGGTGTACAACAACACACGAGACGCCCTCGCGTGCTATACTGTTGCTGCTGCTCTACTCGTGATTATCAATTGCCATTCAACGATACTACTCGCGTAGGAGTGTGTTTACAGTCGTTGCTGTTGTTCGTTTATTTTGTGCGAAGCAGTTAAAAGTTCTTCTTCTCTATGTTCACGTGTTGAGTATTATGCATTTATCTGGTGAAGAGTGCGCGACGATGCGGTTGATCGAGCGACAACGACGACAGCAACAATATAAAACGAAGCATCAACAACGAGAATCGAGACTATGATGGATGCAACGACGAAGGAGATAGTGCAGGAAGGTTGGCTTATCAAGTCGCCGCCCACCAAATTATGGAAAGCCGTGAGTATATATGGTGCAATGATCAAAAGTGACGTACGGAATTTTCATCTCGATCGAGCTTCGTAATATAATGATATCGGCGCGATGAACGCGCGAGTGCAGGTTAAATGACTTTGTTGTCATCGTATATACATATAAAAGGCTGTGCTGCATCGGAGCGAATTTCCCCCTTTTCGCTCCGACCGATTGCACACGAGAGTCCGAGCATTAATTTATTATTTTATTATATATAAAGAGAAGA
>NW_019640948.1:0-6619 GCF_000599845.2 Trichogramma pretiosum
AGCGCTGTAAAACAGCCGAGAACCGTTGCGACAGCAGTACGTTAGAGCATACGACGCTGCTTGTCAACGATCGAAATTTTCATCTCTACTATACAGCGTCGTGTATCTCTGTCTCTCGCATTCTGGTTCGATTTATTACGTTAGAGCATACGCGATTAAACAAGAAGAACTAACTCTTTTGCTAATTCATTAACTTAAAATTCAACCATAAAATTTTGAAATTTTGAAATGAGTTGTCTGAAGCAAATTCAAATTAAAAATTTCAAGCATGCTATATCAAGTTATAAGAATCTGTAATTATGAGAAGATTTATTGCACTCACAAACAAAACTATAATTAAAGAAAGCAAATGACCAGATTAAAAAGAATATAATATACATGTGAATTTTTTATGTGTATAAATATTGAGTATCATCAACGAGCAGAAAAAAAATATAAGCAAGATAATTTATTTTAAAAACTATTTATTTTCTTTATTCATTAAAATGTTTCAATTTAACACAGGCGAAGACATCATACACGAAAACTCTTTTTGTCTTGTTAACATAATAATTTAATTCACTTATTTTCTTTAGTATTCTTCATCTGTTCCAGCGGTTCAGAATCATTCACATACTTAACCAAGAGTTGCATGATTTCGATTCTGAATTGTAAGCGATCAGCCAGTTTTAATTTGCACAACGTGGGGTATATGAATTTTAAAAATGTTAAATTGCCTCTCGAAAAATCCAGTTCAGTAATTTTTCTTTCAATTTCATCCATTTCAACTGAAACAAAATGAGTTACCAATTTTTTTAATTTAAAATATTCTGATGGAATTTTGTGTATTCTAAATATACTTTTTTTGTTATTTACCTGTTTCAATTTTTCAAATCAGTAATTTTCGTAACACGTACAAAATACAGACGCACAACACTAGAGACGGAGCCGAGAACCCTCGCTTTACCAGTACGTGAGAGAATATGTCATCGCTGTGCAACGTTTAAAACTTTCGGTCGTCTGTCGTCGTGAATCCCTACTTCTCCCCCTTCTCGCTTGATTCGTTACAGAGTGTTGTTCTGTAGCTGCACCGTTTGAATCGGCCACAGCCGAGTCTCTCGCATTGTGACTGGTCAGCGTTGTAAAAAGCCGAGAACCGTCGCTTCAGCAGTACGTTAGAGCATACGACGCTGCTTCTCAACGATCGAAATTTTCATCTTTTGTTTTGTTGACGATACGAGTGTTCGTTCGAGTTTATCCGTTTAAATCGATTAGTTACTGGTCAGAAGCTACGACGCTGGCAAAGTTTGATTTTATGAGTGTCGACTCGGAATTTTTTCGTTACATCTTACTTTAATTTTAAAAGTGGAACGTTTTAGACTACATCGGATCGTACGAGTATTGACGAACTATTTTTCGATCAAGAAGCTGTAAAAAGTAAGTGCTTTTCATTATATTATTTTGCTCAATGATTGCAAGTGACATTATTCATAATGCAATGTATGTTATAACTCGACATAACCTCCTTCTTACATTGTTTTGTTACTTTGCATGTCAAACGATTATAGTAGTTCGAGCTAGCTGCTACTATACTTTCTTTTTTTCCTTAATTTTGATTGATTTTCTCATGATTTTTGGATTTCATTACACTTTTAATATTATTGTCAGTACATTTTATTAACAATAAATGGATGATTATTTTTGTAGTGACTTTCACTTGGACTGATCCTAAAGTTGTTGCACTGATTGAGGAAGTTGAAAAATATCCTACAATATGGAACTTAAAACATCCAGACCACAAAAAACAAAAGGTGTTGTCTTCAATTTGGAGCAAAATTGCAACAACCGTTGGCGTTGGAAGTAAGCTATGATTATAAATGTTTATGGGTTATATCACAAAAATTTGCTAGTTTAAAAAATGAAATTGAAACAAAGTATGTACTCTTGAAGAGTACATTGAAAGATGAAAATCCTGAAAATTTCATTTTTTGAACTAGCAACTCTTTTGTGATATGACCTTTATATATCATGTATCAACCATATTATTATATAAAACTCTAATTGAATAATAATTTTTACAGAGCTTCAAGCGAGGAACAAATGGAGAACATTGGCAACAACTTTTAAAAGTGAACATGCCAAATACAAAATTAATTTACCATCTGGGTCTGCAGCTACTTTTGAACCTGAGGACAGGTGGAATTTCTACGATGACATGAGTTTTATGATTCCCTGTATAGAAATGGAAATGAGTGGAAATATCAATCTGAGTTTTCATGAAATTTATGCTAACCAACCTACGAGTCATGGTATTGTGTCATCATCAGTGCAACATCCATCAACCTCATGTCAAAATCAATGGACGTCATGGCAAAATCAATTGACTTCAGGTCAAAATCTATCAACATCAGGTCAGAATCTATCAACATCAGGTCAAAATCAATCTACATCATCGAAATCAATGCCAAATTCATTGATTGAAAATGAGTTCAACGTTACTAATAATATTTCCACAGTAATGCCGCAAGCAAGTGTTAACGGTAAAGCTGACTGGAAATTCCTAGAAAGCCTTGATTATTATATGAATCTAATTGATGATCCTACAACGAAATATCAGTTCTGCCTCGAAGTATCGTGCTCGCTATTCAATATTTTGCAAAAAAACAAAGAAAAGACTGAAGATCAAGAGAAGTGCGTTAATTTGAATAATATTAAGATGAGGGAAACAGTTGATAATAATCATATAGATTCTATAAACAAAAAAAGGCCAATTTCTTGTGGTACCGAGCTTTGCTCCAATTTGAATAGTATTGCTATGGAACAAGAACTTTCAGATCAATGTGAGCCTGATAACAGAATTAATGTTATGAATCCTGATAACAGAAGAATTGAAAATCAACCTGAACGTGATAACGGAAAAATCGATGATCAATCTGAACATAACAACAACAGAATTGATGATTATTATGATGATGATGGTAAGCTTGAACATGATGCTTTACTTTTTTTAGACAGTCATGCAGTATACCAACTTTTCTTTTCAGATATAATGATTATCGACGAGATAAAACCTGTACAGAAAAAAAGAAAAGTCGAAATTGAACCAACGCAATGTCTACAGTCATTTTTGAAAAATCCCTTCGAGCCGAAGAAAGAGTTCAAGTCTGAGTAATGTAACATTGGAACCAATGTTACAGATTCATCAATTAAGTTTTTTCCTGATCAAGAATCAAATTTACTCAGTTCTTGAGTTATTATTTAACTTATACTTTTATTTCGATATTGATTTCAATATAGTAGAATTTTTTTGTTTTAATTGGTTCAAAAGCTTTGATTGATAAAATGTCTTAGTTTAGACTAGATATTTAAATCAATATGATTAAACTTTTATAATTTTACATTGTATAAGAAGCCTTTAACGACAATATGTATCTCAATTAACTTTATGTTTGAGTTTTACAAAATATGTAAAAATTATTAGTTTAAACTAGATATTCAGTACAATATAATTGAACTTTTTTAACTTTGAATTGTATAAGAAGCTTTGAATAACAATATACGTCTGATTAGATTAGATAGTTTAGACTAGATATTCACAACAATATAATTGAATTTAAAAAAATTAAAATGTGTAAAAAGCTTTGTTTGACAATATATGTCTGACTAGACTGTTACATTTAGACTAGATATTCAAATAAATATCATTGAACTTTTTTAATTTTGAAGCACATAAGAAGCTTTAAGTGACAACACATGTCTTAATTACTTAACTAAATAATTGAGTTTCAAAAAATATGTAAGACTTATTATTTTAGATTAGATATTGCAGTTAATATAATTTCATTTTAATAATTATAAAATTTATAACCAATAAAATGTTTAAATAAAGGTTATGTTCAAATATATATATGAAAAGCTTTGATTGCAAAATATTTAAACTATACTGGTTTAGACTAGATACTCAAATTGATATGATTTTACTTTTATAATTTTAAATTGGATAAGAAGCTTTTATTGACAATATACGTCTGATCACATTAGATTGTTGAGACTAGATATTCAAATTAATATGATTTAATATGAGAAAAATTAAAATGTATCACAATAAAAATTTATGTATATAAATGGAATGTTTAAATGATTATAAAAAGCTTTGATTGCAATATATGACTTTATTTACCTTATGATTTAGTTTTAGAAAATATTTAAAGCATATTTAATTGAGATAAATGCTGAATGAAGTTGCTTGTCTGAAATCGTTTTTATTGTACAGGGTTTTGTAAAAAAAAAGATAGAAGCGCATCCCTCACCCACTGACCATCGCCTGTCAATGGCTCATATTGAGGAATATATCCTTCGTCATATGATGGATCATAAGACATCTCTTTGCCAATATTTTTTTCAATAATAATATTGTGTAAAACACATGCAGCCTGTATAATAAGGACAGCTTTTTCGAGATCTTGCTCAATAGGAGTTTCGAATATGTGCCACTTTCTTTTGAGTCTCCCAAAAGCGCGCTCCACCGTCATCCTCGCTCTTGAGATTCTTCGATTGAACACAGTTTGATGGGGTTCTAAATCGTTGCCGGAATACGGTTTTATAAGATTTCGGCTCAGTGGATAAGCTCCATCGGCAATAATAAAATACGGGAGTACGGGTGTACGTATCCCGAAGCACTCTTCATCTGGTGGTAGCTTTACCACGTTCCATTTTAGACCTTTAAACAATGTACTATTACGAAAAGTATTGGCATCATGCTGAGAACCGAAGCCTCCGACGTCTATAGAAATAAACCTTAGGTTGGCGTCCACTAGAGCTTGCAGCGTTATTGAATGGAATTTTTTATAATTAAAATAAAGAGAATTCGAATGAGCAGGTTTCTTTATCCTCATGTGACATACATCGAGTGTACCAACGCAGTGAGGTATTGACCATAAATTTTGAAATTCGATGGCCGTTTCAAAAAGAATGTCCATATTTGGTTGCGGCATATGGATTGGGCCAAGGGTATACCAAATTTCTGTTACTACATCACCAAAAATAGTACCTGCTTCTGATTGACTGATTCCAAAAGTATGCTCGATATCGGAGTAAGACATGCCAGTACACAAAAGCCTATTGCAAAATTTTCAATATTATTTTGATTAATAATCTAGAGTGAGTGAAAAAATATATTTACCTCAAAGTTATAACGAATTGTTCTTCGGGTAGTATGGGCTCTTTATGAAAATTGCACCAATTTTTTAACAGATTATCACTTATCTTGGATAATATGTAATTGAAAGTCTCGATTGACATCCTGCAGTAATTACTGAATCGAGTTGCATCTCCTTTAATATGAAGAAAATAGCAAAAATACTGCGATCGATTCTTCCGTGAATCTGTCATTGCAGTACTTAACTTGTGTTCTGTATCGAAACAATTGAAACTTTACGCGCCGTTAATTTACAGTCGAAACTGGTGTTTGAAGGCAGCTATAATTGTGTGTAGGGTGCTGAGCAGTGCTACTTGCGTCAAAAAAGTTTTTCTCGCGTATACGCATGCACAAGCACAAGGTAATGAAGTAAGATGTACACGTAGAAAAAAGCCAACTGTCGCACTTCAAATTGGTATAAAAAAATGTGTGACCGATTATATAGCCCCCAAGGAAACTCAATCGAACACTCGTATCGGTAACGAATCAAGCTAAAAACGCGAGAGACTTGGCTGTGGCCGATTCAAACGGTGTAGCTATAGAACAACACTCTGTATCGAATCAAGCGAGAAGGGGGAAAGGCAGAGATTCACGACGACAGACGATACGAAAGTTTCAAACGTTGCACAGTGACGGCATATTCTCTAACGTACTGCTGTCGCAACGGTTCTCGGCTGTTTTACAGCGCTGACCAGTCACAATGCGAGATACTCCGTTGTGACCGATTCAAATGGAGTAGCTAGATAGAACACTCTAACGTAACGAATCAAGCCAGAACGAGAGTGATAAAGGAACGCATCGTTGTCAAGACGATACGAACTTTACAAGTGATTCTCGAATTGTGGTATTATCACGATTCTAATATTCGCGATATTTTAATCACGATTATTAAAATCACGATATTGAAATCGCGATTATTAGAATCACGGTTTTAAAATCGCGATTATTATAATCACGGTTTTAAAATCGCGATTATTAGAATCGCGATTATGAGCCGCGTCATAGTCGCGATTATTAGAATCGCGATTATGAGCCGCGTCATAATCGCGATTATTAGAATCGCGATTGTAAGGCGCATCATAATCACGATTATAAGAATCGCGATTATAGGTCGCATTATAATCACGATTATTAGAATCGCGATAATTAGAATTGCGATTATAGCCGCATTATAATCTCGATTAGAAACCCGGGATAACCACGATATAGCTTCGATATAATCGCGATTTAAACCACGGTATAATCTCGACGTAATCGCGATTTGAACCAGAGTATAATTTCGGGATAATCGCGATTAAGACCACGGTACAACCACGATCATAATAATCGCAAATCGCAACTCCTGCATTAGGAGAACATGCATCGCTCGGAAAGTTTATGTGGATTGGACGAGTGCGGTCAATTTGATAATTTCGATTTGCGATCCGACAATTTGAAAAACCT
>NW_019640949.1:0-6745 GCF_000599845.2 Trichogramma pretiosum
TGATGATGATGATGATGATGATAATAATAATAATATAGCTTTCAACGCATTCTCTTCTTTCCTATCCCATTTTACCATTTTTCAATATTTAAAATAGATAAACAAAATAAACGATCAAGAATATGTTATTATCAAAATAAGTCTTTATAGTCGTCAATAAGTTAATATTCCAATTCATCAACTTATTACAACACTCGTATTTATTTGCCACTAAGGTAAAAACAAGCTAATAAAGTAACAAAATGTAGGTAAAATTTTTTTGGTGAAGTAGTCTTAGAGGATACATAAGTGATCGAAGGCCCTTATAGAATTCTTATAGAATATACAGCTTTTGAACAAAATATGATCACTTTGCGAATTCTTAAGAATACTCGCGAATTCTCTTTGCCATCTGGGTTACTTTGTCATGCGCGCTCAAATGCTAAAAAAAACTTAAAACGAATTTTTCTTAACCCTTGAAAAAATTTTTATGTAGGATCCGCGAAATTCCTATAGGACTCCTGTAGGAATTCCGCGGATCCTACATAAAATTTTTATACGGGAAAACAAGGTTTTTCAACTGCACGTTGACGAAATCTCGAGAACTAATGAACCTATCTTTACGAAATTTTTACCAGACATTTTTTTACGACTATAGCTATTGTATGAATTGGGGGTTTTTCAAAATTTTGATTTCAAGTATTTTCATTTGCTAGAAAATCGTGAAAAAAACCTGCGTTTTTTGTTGTTTTTAGAAAAATGTAAAACTACTTGGATTTTTGTCTCCGATTATTTATTACAAACATTTCATCAACAGCGCACAACCCTCTTTTTTTGAACCATTTCTTCAAGTACATTTTTCATTCTTAAAAACGTACAAAAATGAATGAAAAAAAAATTTTCTATTCATTTCGAGAGTATATTTATTACGTGTAACACCTGTTCTATTATGATATATATACAATGATAAAAAATTATTTAAAAACCTCTATTTTTCGGCGTTAAAAAGGTAGCTACTATCAATCATCTATATTGTGTAGAAATTTGCAACATTTGTAAAATGTTATTTAATTTTAACTTTATTTCTGTTAATACACATTATTTTATTTTCAATCATTCGATTTCAATCAATATACAGTAGAAAGCTTTTCATTCAGAGTCAATAGAGGGCGCCCAATCATGGAGCTGCACACTTATATAGTTTATATATACCTATATATTCTGCTCAGTGTTTACCAGTGCTTCTGTCATTGTGTTCTTTGTCATGATTATTAATTAAACAAGTTAAAATATAAACTTCACCCACATTGTGATTCTGCCCATGTACTTCGATAAGTGAAAACAAGTGATTTAATGAATAGATTAACTTGAATTTTTAATAGATTAAAAGAATATTTACTATTTAATTAAGATAATTGAGATAATTGGAAGATTAACATGGCTGAGGGATGCATTTCATTTCGAAGAACAAGACCTGGAACTAAAGCTAAGGTTTTAAAAGTGAAAAAATATTTCAAGTTTTATTTTTTTTTAAGAAAAGACTATGTTATTATTGTCGTCATTCAAAGTTATTTAAGAAATATAATTTAAGCTATTCCCTATAAAGTTTAACAAGATTATTTCACTAGATATCAATCACGTCTTTTCCCATGTCTACAAATTCTCATAAATATCTTTTAGAAATTCTAATGTTGAAGTCAAGATAGTTATATATAATTTTATATAGAACCTATATCCATTTGATTTTTTAATTTGTTATTCATATTTTGCATGTTATTCTATCATGTATTATGAAATTTTAAAGCTTGTATACTTAAATAATTATTGGAATGATCTAATAATAAAATAATTTTTTAATGAATACCTAATAGTGCCAATTTGAAAACAATTGGTTATATCATATTAGTTTATTAAAAATTTATTTAAGTTTTATTTCATCGCTTATCAAACCTTATCAAGATAAATGTTACAAGTTATAAAAATTAAAATAAAATTTTTCAGTTGTGAATATGACGGATTATGTTCAATGGTTGTTTATTTATTTGTTTGTACTGCAATATTTTGACAAAAGAATTTTCAAAATTTCAAATATCTATTATTATGTGGCTTCAGCATCAAAACTTTTTTCTTTTGTGCCTTTTGCATTCTATTAACATATACAATACAAAAATATGACCTTATTTTCAAAAGTAATAAACAATATAATAAATTTATATTTTATTTTATTCCTATAACTAAGTATAAATGCAATAACTGGTTGATATATAATGTTGAGGTTCACAGTCTTAATATTTTGTATAGCTTATCAGTACATAAGCTAAAATTTGGTAAATCATCAATTTTTATTAGAAACACTTCTAAAAATCATATTTTTATAATAATATAATATGTAATATAAATAGTGAAAAGTTACTTTCAAATATATCTCGAATAGATCTAACTTTTTTGAATTGCTAATGTGTTAAATCCTTTAAATAAGGATATCAAACGTCATAATGTTGAGAAAAATAATGGTATTGACAAAGTTGGCATTGCAGTGTTTCCAAGGTTGAGGTATCGGTTGCACAGAAAATAGAAAGAATCTATCATAATCTTTTGTTACATTAATGCGTACTCTTTTTCAAGCTCATTTTTTGCTCCAATTAGCTTGCTCAGCTTAAATGACATTTAAATTGAGATGTAATTATCTAAGTTAGGATCAACTACTGAAGAATTTGTGGTATGTAAACTCTTGACGAAGCTTGAATACTTTATTACATTAGATACCTAATTATAGCTCATGAGAATACTAAATGAAATCAGAAGTAACAGGGTTGAGTACCAAGTTTTCGACATGACTTTATACCATTCATCAAATACCTGGTTCGAAATGAGTCTTTTAAATATTGGTCCATGCGTGTGTCACAGGTTTGGAAGTACTTTTGATATGTTATGTATAATAAATGAAAAATGATCTGGATGAGATTCTAGACCTTAATATTTTTAGTACGCACCACAATTTGTAAAAAACGTTATTGAAGTTTTTGGACATTTTTTTTCTTTTTTTAGCGTATAATTATATAACCTTGCATTATTTCAGTTTTTTTCGGGTTCAATAAGGCATTATTAAGAACAAAACTTTTATTTTTCTTATAAACCAAAATTTTTTATTAGGACTATAACGATGGTCCCCACGAAGAGTAACACGTTTCCATTTAAATTAACACACAAACGTGTTACTCTTCGTGGGGACCGTCGATAAGGAGTGTTGAAAAAAATTTTTTTTCTCATTTTTCACACTGAAATACTTGAACCCACATTTTTCCTGACCGTTTTCTAAGTTTTGAAGCCAAAAAATCTATATGCATAAGAAAAATAGATATTTCAAGGTACAGTTTCAGGGCAAATGGTTCTAAAAAAAAAAAAAAAAACACATGAACTTTTTGACTAATCTTATAGTATATTATTCCTTATACATTTTTTTTCAGGCTTTTTCCGAGTTAGAAAAGCGAAGAAGTTGAAATGGAATTTATCATAATTGGATTGTTCTTAAAATATTTTCAATATCGAGTCCTACTCAGATCCACGTGTATTTTTTTATCTAACTATCTATAGAAAAATTATAATTTTGATCATCTTCTATATTCTGAATGATTTTTCAGACTCGCAAAAATTACAGAACCCTAGAATATAATTTGACTTCAATGATAACCTAGTACGAGTAGCAAGTAAAACAATTTTTCATTGATTTTTTTAACATTAAGGTTCTGTAGTAAAACGCGTTTGAGCTAGACGCGTAACTTTGCAGAAATTTTGTTCAGGGGTTACTTGATTAACTGTCAAAATTTCAGCATAGTCACCGCACTAATTTTTGCATATTCTTCAGCTATTAGTGATTTACTTTTTTCCCCTGTTTCAACTGTTTGTATCGTTTCAACTTTTTGCGCTATTGTACGACATTTATATGAGTAAATCTTATAAAATGTTAAGATTCGATTTAACGCGAATAAGATGCGAACAGGCCTATTATATTGTTTATAATTTTTTCTATTATGCACGTACGCTAAAAAAAAAGTTCCATTGGATTCTGTAGCACAAACTCTACCTGTTCTGAAAAAATCAGTTCGATTGGTGATAGGGCCTTTTGGTTATATAGGGTTGCGTAGTGATTTTAAAAAAAATGGGAGTCTTACAAATTTAAAGATTTTCTGTGATATCCTATATACTTCTAAGGCCTTATCGGCAATCGACCTAATTTTTTGTGAAGAAGTAGAGTTTGGGTCGTAGAATCGAATGGTATATGACATTTTAGGGTGCGTTCCCAATTGAGAAAATTAAATAAAATATAATGAGCCGTATTTCCAATGTACGAAAGTGGAATTTTTTTATTTGGTTAAAAATTGTATGTAACTTTATTAATTTGGGACGCACCCAAACACGTAACATACCATTAGCGCGTAGCGGCCGTGGTGGCGTAGCCATCGAGGTGCTGTCTGCTCCCACCTAGAAACAATCCGAGACTGTGACAGCACGGCATACACAGCTCTTGATGTGTACAAAATTTTTCTACATATCCACCCGTTTTGAGGAGCTAAAAAATGCATATTTATCTGGGTCAGATTCAGATTTTCCTGAAATTTTGGTATATTATAGTACATGATAAAAAAGTGCCAAAACCAAAATTTTGGACCCCCTCCAACCTTCTACCCCCCTCCTCCCCTATAAACGTCCATTTTCTATCTATATTTTTTCTGAAGGCCAGAAGCTATTAAATAATCTAAAAAAATTCATGAAGGTACTTTTCAACAATCCAAATAATCTTGAATTTTTCAGAATTTTTCATTCATGCCGATAAAGCCTAGAGCTGAAAACCCGCTTTTTTTCACGAAAATAATTTTTTTTAGGGTGGTACAGAGCCTCAAATATCTGGATAAATTTTTTTATTTTTTTTTTTCATATTTTTCAATTGAAGGCGATAGCGTCTGGAGCCGAAAAACGTTATTTTAAACAAAATAGGTTCCTGGACCCGATGGTTCCGGTTAAAAATTTTGAAAAATTTTTTTCGAATTCCTTGTCAAATTTTAATAAATTTTGTTCGTTTCAAGTTGTCGATTGAAGCTTCCTAGCTCATTCTAGAGCATAACAAAGATTAATGCGAAATTCTGAAGACATTCATCATACTTACATTTTTTTTCAAATTGTTAAAAAGTACCTTCATGAATTTTTTCAGATTTTTTAATTACTTCAGGGCTTCAGAATAAATATAAATAGAAAATAGACGTTTATAGCGGGGGTGTGGGTAGGAGGGGGGAGGAGGTCTAAAATTTTGGTTTTGGGACCCCTTTATGATGTTCTATAACATACCGAAATTTCAGGAAAATCCGTGAACCTCGCCCGCAGGTTTGTTTGAAAAATTCTGAATCTGACCCATATATATGGCCGATTCTCTGTGAAATCGAATGGTCAAAAAAATTTTTTTTCTGCAAATATGAAAAACTTGTTGTATTTGATGACAGATTTGTCCCAAAAAAATTAAAAAAAAATTGGAGCCTTCTATGACATTTTTTCAGAGGCCCAAAGTTGGACATTTAGGGTTTTTTTGAAATTCATGAAAAATCACAAATATTCAAATAATTCCTGGATCAGGGTAGAATGATTCAAAAGTAAAAGTGCCCAGCAACTTTTTTGTTGGAAATTGTCCAAATTTTCAGAAAAAAAGTATGCCAAAATGATTGGAGCCACCTAAAGACTTAATAATGGGAAAACATAAAAAAAAACATAAAACAAGAAATCTAATCGAGTTCGAACCGGACTTCCCAATAAACCTTGCGTGGAAAGCACGATCTGGCACGGAGTGCCGTCACGACAAGCAGTCACAATGCTGTCAACGTGTCGTCTTCAAAGAACAATTCTCCATGACGGCATGCTGCGTACATTTTGCCGTCACGGCGTGCAGCCAGATTTTTGGGCGACAGTTGAAAATGACACTTTCCCGGCACATTGTCAGCACGGCCTGCCCGGCACGCCATGTCAAATTTGTGACGCCAATATGCGGTGGCAGTAGGACGTCAAAATGCTAGCATGAAAACGAGACCGTGCTGACATCGTGCCTTCATTATGCCAACACTTTGTTATCTGGGCTTTCATTTCCTAAACTATGTAAAAAGCTTCCCAAATATGTCAACTAATGCCTGATAAAGTTTTGGAATGGGTCTTAAAGTTTAACGCAATGTAGACACTAATGTGTGGCGAAAAACGTGCAAAAAAGGACTGAAATTGGCCGTTTTTGGTGATTTTAGACACATTAGTATCTACATTGCGTTAAATTTTCAGACTCATTACAAAACTTTATCAGGCAGTAGTTGACATCTTTGGGAAGCTTTTTACATAGTTTAGGAAATGAAAGTCCGGTTCGGACTCGATTAGATTTCTTGTTTTGTGTTTTTTTCAACTTTTGAGAGCTTTTCACTTTACTATATACAGGCAAACCCCGTTATTCGCGGGGGTTTGGTTTCAAAAAAGTACCGCGAATACCGAATCCGCGAATACCGAAGCATTGTTCTTATGGGAAAAGGGGGGTTCGGTTCCTCGTCCGACCGAAATGTCAATATACATATTAGTAAAAAAATTTTTTATGAGAAAAAATTAAAGTTTTGATCAATATTTTTTTATTTTGTAGTAAAATATTGAGTCAAACTTTTTTGTTTTGCTCTGCGCAATAGATCTTTGTACAAGTTTTCATAACACTCTAATGATTTTTCGATATCTTGTCTAAATTGAAGGCTTC
>NW_019640950.1:0-6479 GCF_000599845.2 Trichogramma pretiosum
TTCTGTGCCGACTGCTGTTCGACCCCTTAGCTACCTTGCAATATATAGTTCAATTTTTCCTTCTCTGTTACTTTTGCACCAGCACTTTTTAAGTCATTAACGCACTTCTCAAAATCACCGAAAAATGTAGCAGCATCACTATAATTTTTTAATTTAATTTTTTCTAAGTTATTTCGATAAATGATCTGAAGAGCCGTTGATTTCTTCAGATACAAACTGTCGAGTTTTTTTATCATTTCGTATGCAGTTTCTTCGTCGTTTAGATATTCTAGCTGTCTATTCGAAATGCTGTTGCATATAAGACTTATGGCTTTTACTTCTTTTGATGTCCATTCCTCACCATCTTTATCAGTCTCGGCTCTTTCGACGGTTTCTTCACACTTTTTCAATTTAATGGCCATCATTAATCGTTTCTTCCACATGACATAATCCTTACCATCAAACACAGGTATTTTTACTTCATCTTTATCTGCCATGTTTCTTAATTTTTACTTCACCTTCTCGAACGTTCTAACTTGAACGAGATACACTCAGTGGTCGTAAACTACTTGTTTCTCTCTTCCGCTCGTGATCTCGAACTTTCTGACTCGAACGAGATACGGTTCTAGTTTTCTCAAGAGAAGACGTAGAACGTGTAGAAAAAACAAACTAACTTACCACGCTCCTGTGCTACCATGTTGGGAAAATGATGGTTAAATAAATATCCTTTGTTTTAACAACACAATAATTTAATAAGTATATAAAAAACAATGATTACAACAACAACTCGAGTGTGACAACAGTGCTGGTCTCTGTATTAATTGGAGCACTCGACTCTTAGCTGGCAAGCAAAGGTGTCGCGCGTACGCTATCCCCACTCACTCATTATCGCTCATACACATGCGTATAATATATCTACGTATATACGCAGCGTGAAAGTACAATATTCCTAACAATTACAACCGGCTCAAACAACCCCTTCATCCACACTTTCCATACATGTCTTTTCACAACCCAATTTTTCCTCAACACTCTTCTCATACATCCAACCACAGATTCAAGCTTCGGCCGCAAGTTATACACATGCGGCTTCACACTCATTCCTTCATTCATACTAATTCCTAACAATTTAACCTCATGTACAACTCTCAATCTATACATCTGCTCATCCACAGTCACACTGACCACCGGATGTCTGCCGAAGTCCAGAGTTCCCTTTAGCAGCATCACAGTGGTCTTATCACTCGACACATTCCCCATAAACTCATTCACTCTTTGCATTAACTCATTTCTCCTCTCCTCAACCACCATTGTAAGGTCGTCAGCAAAAGCTGCGACCTTGATTCCTCTATCATCTAACGTCCATAACAGCTCATCCATACAGAGGTTCCACAGGGTTGGTCCCCCGATCAAACCCTGAGGACACCCTCTTTCTACATTCACCCATTCATACTCACCTTTCCGTACATCTACCCTCCCTGAACTCATATTGCCTTTCATTCCACTTTCCTCTCATTCTATTCATCACTCTTTCAACAAGCATCCTTTCCAATACTTTTGCCCATCCACACAACAGACTTATAGGTCTGTACGAGCCTGGCAGGGTTGGATCCTTGTCCACCGCCTTCAGGAGAGCGACCACCTGCGCCATTTTCCAGGTACTCGGAAAACTCGACTCCCGAAGGCAGGCGTCCAAGAGCTCCTTTACGAAGCTCGGGATCGCAACCCACGCCAGACTCAGCATCTCATTCGCGAGCCCATCCATCTCCGGTGCTTTCTTTCTTTTCATCTTTCCTATCGACATTTCCACCTCCTCATACGTAAACTCTTCAGATTCACCCAACATTCTTTCTCTCATTCTCTCACTCCATTCATTCACAGTGTCATCTCTCGGGAAGAATTTTCCCAAGAGTAACCTCGCGCCATCCCTCCATCCCCTAGTATATTCCCCCCCTTCCTTTTTCATACTCGCAAGCTCATAATTCCTTCTTTCACTCCTCAAAATCTTACAAACACCTCCCCATTCATTCTTGTTTCCTTCCTCACTCACATACTTTCTCCAGTTATTCGTCTTACATTCAGCCAGCATTCTCTTGTAGACCCTTACACTCCTCCTATATCTTTCTCTTCGCTCCTTATCATCCTCTTCATTTGCTCAGCCTCTTTTACTCTGCCATTCCTTCCTCAGTTGCCGAACCTATATTTTCTTTTGCTCCAATTCTCTTGTCCACCATACAATCTTGCCTTTTCTTTTACTCTTTCTGTCCAAATTTTCATCACACGCTCGCTTCATCCATTCATCCACAATTCTCACATTTCCCTCGAACCCCTGAGAAAAGAATTCTCCATATCCGAGTGCTGCGGCGAGCTCCTGGAGAGTAGTTACCACTTGGAGTCCTTTGGTTTTTAGATCACCAAAGGACCATTGGCGTTCCTTCCCGAGCTCGGCCGCTGCTACCGACAACACCGATATACTCATGTATATCGGGTTGTGGTCGGACACGCACCTGTCATCCCTTACCATCCACTCCAATTCTCAGTCACTCATTCCCTTACACACACTCACATCTATATCACTCTTTCCATTCACTCCACAAAAAGTATACACCTCAGATGGCTCATTCAACACATTCATACCCTTCTCCTCAATCCGTTGCATAACTTTTGCCCCCCTTTCCAAATTATCTCTCGTACGCCCACTGGGCTTGCTGTGCCACAAGGCCGAGCAGGCGTTCGCATCCATCCCTATCATCACTCTATCGTTCACTGCAACATTTAGACACCCCTCCATGTAATGCAACGCCGCCTCTACTGGCACTCCACAACCACAACTGTCGCTTTCGCTCCAACACTCTCAAACACTCTCATACATGCAGGCAGTCCACACACTCTATCAGCATATACCCATGGCTCCTGCAACAACAACACATCCACACTATCATCCATCACAGTCTTACCAAGGTCATGCATTACCGCTCTCGCTCGTTGGCAGTTGAGCTGCATGAACTTTATCCCATTCATTCCTGTATCGTCTCCTTCTATCTTTCCAGGCGAAGCAGCATCTCTGGGCAGGCCCGTGAGAGCACGGAGTGCCCGTAATCCCTCTTCCTCTCCCTGCAATTCCCACACTCCTCCGGTTTGCGGCAATCTCTCGCCAGGTGCCCCTCCTTACAACACCGGCTGCAGAGCTTGCCTCTCCTGCATTCGATTGCCCGGTTATTGAAGCCGTAACAACCGAAGCATCGCGAGACTCTCTCGAAGGCCTCCACAAAATACACCCTCATCCCGATGAACAGCCGAGC
The DNA here is from genome assembly GCF_000599845.2 of Trichogramma pretiosum. Taxonomy (NCBI): domain Eukaryota; kingdom Metazoa; phylum Arthropoda; class Insecta; order Hymenoptera; family Trichogrammatidae; genus Trichogramma; species Trichogramma pretiosum. Next base: position 3,282 of record NW_019640950.1, read on the forward strand.
CTCGCTTCCTGTTCCCAAAAGTGCCTGCCGTATCCTCGGCGACACCTCCAGCACAGCTCCCTCCTTCTCCCTCGATCTTGCCCCAATCCTAAACTTCACCCTCATTGTCCTTTTCATCTCTTCAGCATCCACCTCTTCCTTCAGGTTCCGGACATACACCTCATCCAACAGCTCATCATCTTTCATGCCCTTTGGCACGGCGCGGATAAGAACGAGCGGTGGGAAGGTTTTCGGCTTCTCCACTCTCAAGCCCGCCTCCCTCAGACGCTTTCACTAGATACGAGCCAGGGTTGGATTCAGGCACGTTTGTGCCCTTACCAACTGGGGTACATTCTCGTTTGGAATCGCTCATCATGATTGGTTTTTTCTGGGTTGTTGTTAGCGGCTCTGTCAAGTGGCTGGCTTGCCACCCAACGGAACTCGGTCCCCCTTACTACGACAAAGTCACAACCCACGAGGGGGAGTAGATAGGGACAAGTAGTGTATCGCGAGACCAGAGTCCGCACAGGTACCTCGAGCAAAGCTCACACCCGGGATGTTATTTCATACTATAAATATCCACCATTCAGAGAAACCCCAGCCAGGGGAACGCGCCCGGAAAAACCAGGCCACCACTTATTAGTGGACAACTCCTTGAGCCGCCGCGCCACTCGTCCGACAAACCGTTGGGCGAGCAGCACGACGTTACCAGCGGGGACCTCGGGGAGGCGGAGTTGCGGCTCCGTGGAGCTCAGGCCCTTTGTTTTTACTCGTCAAATTTGCCGCTTGTTGCCCAAATTTCTTGGGATTGTCAACATCTTTGGCTACCTAATACTGCAATTGACTAGAACTATTCGTAAATCTAACTTAATCTAACTATACTTAGAACTAGTCTTTGGCATCGCGAATACTGATCGGTTGAATTAACGCTACGGGCTCAACTTATGCTAAAGAAATCCTTTGGTAAGCTAATACTGAGGAAACTAAAGCTAACTTAAGCTAGACTTACACTATCTATTCTTTGGTTCTAATACTGACTTTGCCTTGGATTCACGCATGAATGCGTTCCTCCACGTCTAGCCTGCGCTTTTCGAGAAGCAAGGCTCGACACGTCCTCCTGAACACCCCGTATATCTCCCCCGTCTCTACCAGAACTGGCAGAGCCGGAGGCCAGCGGGTACCTGCGTCCAACAAACATTGCTTGAGTTCGACTCTCGTACACTCAAGTCTCTCACAGTCCAGGAGGACATGCCGAGCCGTCTCCTCCGCTCCACACGCACTCCACGCTCCACGCGACGACTCCGAGAGTCCTATGCGGCTAAGCTTGGCCTTAGAATCGCCGTGACCAGTTAGGAACTGGCTCACGTAATGGTCCAACTCAATGTGCTCCAAGTTAAGCCTGTGCGCTACCGTCGGGAAGAACTCTCCAGTGATCTCGCCTTTCACCGAGTTCGACCAGCGCTCCTCCCATCGCTCCCGAAGGCCACAGTTGACCCGCCTCAGGGCGAGTCTCGGGTTGTCACCTTCACGGTCTTCTATGTCTAGCTGGTTAAAGCTTTGGCCTTTTCTTATAAGGGCCTTGAGACGCCACCTTACGCATTCGAGATCCAACGGGAAGAGACCGGCACAGACCTGTAATGAGTCTGTCGACGCGGTCCTATACGCCCGACATATCCGTATCAATGCGACCCTTTGTGAGCTCTGCAACTTGTTCCCGAGCGTGCACGTCACTAAGTCCCCCCACGCTGAGACAGCGTAGAGCGACGTAGGGAGGAACACCCCGAAGTACAATTGCCTCATCACGCCGTAGCTTATACCCCATTGAGCCCGTGCGAGCGAAGCCAACCGCTGGTAAAGCTGAGAGGCTTTCGCTCCGACTACCTCTACATGGCGGGCTATCGAAAAGCCTGTGCCGATAGACACGCCGAGGTATTTAACTTCCTCCTTGCAGCGAATACCCGTCTCGCCATCGCTGATTCTAATGCAGGGAGGACGAGCCCCCCCCCCCCTTACCCTTTCTAATGAGTGACCCCGTTAGGTTACCCCTCTCGATCACTCTCGATCACTCTCTTTTCGCCAAGAATTCTCTTTCCACCCGCCTTTGTGACTTTCTTGCCACCTGTGGCGCTGTTCTTGAGCATGATCATCTCTGTCTTCGATCGACTGATCTCAAGGCAGAGACGATCCGCCCATCGGGCTATCAGTCTCGTCATGTCCTGCCCCTGGTCCTCGCATACCTGCCGGCTGCCACCCGTGACGATTAGCAGCAGGTCATCTGCGTAGACCACAATCTCACCACCTCTGTCTTGGACCTCTCGGAGAACCGGATCCATGCAAATATTCCATAGATCCGGCCCGAGTATAGAGCCCTGCGGTGCGCTTTTCTTCACCTTCTTACACACGCGATCGCCCTCGCAAGCAAGCGCAACCGTTCTGTCGTCGAGGTAGTCGGCGATTAGCCGCCAGAGGCTACCCGGGCAGCGTCTACGCTCGAGTTCCTCGAGAACAGAATCCCACCTCAGATTGTCGAAGGCGCCTGTGACATCGAAGAAAATCCCAAATGCCAAGGACCTATCGCTGCCAGACACAATTGATCTGGCGAGTCCAATCGCTTCAGCCGTCGATCGCTCGGCCCTGAAGCCAAACTGCCGCTGTGATGCATGGTCGTTATCCATGATCGTCGGCGCAAGGCGCCACCTTATCAGTCTCTCTAGCACCTTGCTGAGAATCGGTAACAGACAGACAGGCCGGTATGACTTCAGGGCCGAGCGGACCTTGTCCGGAGACTTTAGCAGAACGCATATGGCGCCTAACTTCCATCCCGACGGAAATCTTCCCAGACCCAGACAGGCATTTAACAGCACGGTTAGAGGCCGCAGGAAACCTGCGCCACATGCCACCTTGATCATATCAGCCTCTATACGGTCCTCCCCAGGACACTTACCGCTCTTCATCGTCGTTACTGCCTTAAAGACCTCGAGTTCGGTCCACGGCTCTACATCCGCTTCCCGACTCAGAGGAACCGGTCTGTCAGGCCTCGCCAGGTCCGCGAAGAAGCCGTCGAGCATGGCCAGCGCCGTCTCCGCCCAGCCACTCGTACGCGAGTTTCCCACGGCCAGGGTGCTTACGGCGACCTTCGGGGCGATCTTGTCGCTCATCATCTTATAGATGATGTAATGCCGAAACGGTATTATCGTAGAGTCAGTCGCCCGACGAATC
>NW_019640951.1:0-6339 GCF_000599845.2 Trichogramma pretiosum
TATACATATATATATATACATACACGACTAGATACACTTATTAATAAATCATTAATGTTAAGAAATGTAAATTAATAGTATAAAAAAGTTTTAAAAGCCTATATATTGTACAGATACAAAGCAGTTTACGTTTAATTATTTTTAAATATTGTTTTTTACATAAGTACTAGACAAAAATATATAATATTAACTATGAATGTAGAAAATTATTAATGATAATGATGAATAATAATATTATAAAACTATCCACGCGTACATGTGTGCGTATGCATATTAAAAGAATGAAGTATCCATAATTATTGTATATAGTGTAAAAGAGAAGCTGGTCTTGTAAGATAAATGATATGGTGTTTTAATGTGCACATAGCCGCGTCATTGTCAATAATTATAATATGATTAATATTACAATTTTTAAAAAAAATGAAGTGCATTTATTTAATTCCAAATCTATTCAAAACTCACTATATAAGATCTATAAAATGATAAAATGTGTAAAACAGCGACTAAATTATGAAATTTTCAAAGAATTGTTTGGCATTAATCGCATAACTAGAGTTACCATTTTTCATACAATATTTGATATTTGATAATATACTGGATCATTTGCATACGTCCTTTTGCACATAGTTATTAAAAAAAAATCTACTCAGGCTATATTATTTTTTAGGGCCTCAAGCACGAAATAATAAGAGATTTTTTATTTCAAAAGTGATCAAACTAATACGTGTATGTTTTAATTTATAAAACGTTTATTTTTTCAAATGTTATCACAAAATTTGTCATCCCATTTTTTAAAACTTTACTTTTCTTTGGGTAAATATGGGGTCCAATTTCTCAAAACTCCTAGTGCCTCACGAAACGGCGTTTTTGAGCGATATTGCTCAATTTATAACTCGCTCTAAAAGTAGCTAAATGAACCTGGAAAAATAATGAATTAATGGTTACGATAGGGAATTTGCTCAGCTTTATAATGGAGAGGTCAAATTTTTCGAAATTTTCCATTTCCACCTCGAAAAATTCAAGTCAATTTTCAAACTCAAATATCTCAAAATAAGGAGGTTTTCAAAGTGTGCAACTAATCATTTCTATGAGAGATAAGAGAAAACAAAGTCGGCGCTCGGCCGCCCGGCTGCGTGAATTTCAGTCTTGCGCGACTTACTGTATTATAAATCGCACGTATGACCTTGTCATTTGATTCTAAACAATTTCTTGGGACATTTCTGAAATCGGAAACGACAAGTTTTTCATATTTGAAGCAATTCACACCAAGTGACCTAGCGCGTTGCCACATGGCGCTATTACGCAAAATCACTCCGTTTTTATTTCACCAAAAAAGCCGCCAAATGTATTTAGATGCTATATATGGTTTTGATAGGAAATTTGCTCAGCATTCCAACGGTGGGGTCAGATTTTCCGAAATGTTCCTTTTTATTGGAAAAACTTGACATGAACTTTAAAACGCAAATATCTCAAAAACGACTTTTTTACCATTAGAAAAATTTCATGTAGGATCCGCAAAATTTGTAAAGCGGAATCCTATAGGGCTCCTTTAGTAATCTAGCGGGAAATTTTTTCGAGGGTAAATTTTTTTTATTTTTTTAAATAGTTCCAATTGAAAGCTGAGGAAATTTTCTATCGACATGCACGTTTTCAGAGTGTGGAAATGATTATTTATTACTTATTAAAATACAACAAAGAACGTGTAAAACATGAGATTCTACGCCGAACCGAAATAAGGTTGCGTTTTTACACGCTCTTTGCGTAAATTTATTTCAATAAGTGATCATCATTACCACCCTCTGAAAACTTGCATAGGGCCCTTCCATAGAAGATAGAAAGATAGTCCAGAAATAAAATTTAAAATATTAAAAATCTTATTCAGGGTCATAGAAATCGCTTTCAAAAATGATAAATCATATCTGATAGTTGGGAAAAGTCGGATTTCTTGAAATACTAGTACTATAAGATGGTTTTAAACTTTTGTACAGATTGGTATAGCCACAGCCTTAATGGAAGGCTCGATCGATATCGATAGAAAATTTCCTCAGCTTTCGATCGGGATTATTCAAAAAATATTTAAAAATGCCATTTTGAAGATATTCGACTTTAAATTTTTTCCGACCAATTTCACCGGGAAAATTTTCGAAAATCTATGACCCCAGCACCGGGAAACTGAGTCAATTTCTAATCGAAACCATATGCCACATTTTTCCTCTAAATGCATTCAGGGGCTTTTCTGACGCGATAGACACAGAGTGATTTCTATTAATCACGCTGTGCGACGACGCGCTAGGATAGCGCTCGGTGTGAAATGCCTCATTTGCAGAAAAATTTTTTTTTGTCATTCGACTTCATTGAGAATATAATATACATATAATATATATAATTATGAATGGAAATGGGGTAGTGAGAAGTAGGACTGAGATGTTTCAATGTTTGTATATGCGGTTTTCGACTATCACATTTAAATGTATGATTGATCCGCGGGTGAACTGTGTATATCGACGCCATATTGTTTCTCTATATCTATCAAAGTTCAACGCCAAATAAGTGCTTTTGGCATGTGGCGTTACCCTCTATAAGCTATACGGATTCTGATACAGTAATTGAGAAATTTTTTTCACGGCTGACAGACTTATAATTATAAATCCAAGTAGATATGAATTTTTAAGGTTCTTGTTAACAACATACCACTGAAACAATCGGTTATTATGTAGTTTCTGTATCTGAAATTTTTAACTCCAATAAATTTATAAATTTTTGAAGTTAAATTACTTAGCATTGCAAACATGTTTAAATTCTATCAGCACATCAAACAACGTAAGTTTAGCATTATATTTCACGATAAAAAAAGACTCATTGAAAACTGGTTTTACAGAATCATTTGTTAAGAGAAAAGGAATTAGAGAAAACATTCAAAAAAAAGTATCAACATCGTCAAAAGTATTATCATCGATACCTAATAATGCAATGGATATTTTTGATAGAAAAACGAAGCTATTACAACGAGAACGAGCAGCATTAGCAACTGATGCCGATGTTTACGATTACATCAAAGATGAAATTGGTTTCAGATTATCAGATAGAGTATTTGATGTTAAACGAAAGTTTAAAAAAGCTTTAGATTTGGGTTGTGGTCGTGGACACTTATCAAAACATATTTTAAAAGAATCTGTAGAAGAGCTTATATTAGCAGATTTCAGCCCTAGTTGGCTAAAACAAGCTAAAACAAATGAAGGTATAAAAGTTGAAAAAAAAGTACTTGATGAAGAACATTTTGTTTTAGAATCAAATAGCATTGACTTTGTTGTTAGTTGTTTAAGCTTACATTGGGTTAATGACCTTCCTGGTAGTTTAAAGTGCATATTAAATTGTTTAAAAAAAGATGGAGTTTTTATGGCTGCAATATTTGGAGGAGATACTCTGTATGAGCTGCGGTAAATATTTTTGTAATTTTTTCATGCTTTTGTTCATCGTCAGTTATTTTAAATATTTGGGTAACTACTATATTTTTAGTGGATCAATGCAGTTAGGAGAAGTAGAAAGAGATGGTGGAATAGCACCACATATTTCCCCATTTACTGAAATCCGGGATATAGGTAGCCTAATGACCCAAGCAGGATTTACAATGATGACAATAGATACAGATGAATTAGTCATTGGATACCCATCAATGTTTGAGCTTCTATGGGATTTAAAAGGTATTACTTGATAATTGGTTTTTATTTTGTAGTTTTCAACTTCAATTTTTTAATAGGAATGGGTGAAAGTAATGCTGTTAAAAACAGAAAGTTACACATGAATAAAAATACCTTATTTGCTGCATCAGCAATTTATGATGAATTATATGGTAAGGTTGATAAAGTTGGAAAAAAATATATACCTGCTACCTTTCAAATAATATACATGATTGGATGGAAACCTGATGAATCACAACCAAAATCTCTAAGACCAGGATCTGGGCAAATATCGCTTAAAGATCTCAATAGGATTGATGAAATAATAAAAGAAAAAACTAAGACAAAATTATCTAAAAATGAAGAATGAGTAGGTAACATTGTTTTATATAATGTAAATACTTGCATAATATAGTAAATATAATTTATTTAGTTGGTGTAACAAAAAGTGTATTTCGTGAATATTATTCAGTGAATTTCCAACTTAAGTATTACTTTTATGTTTCACAACTCCTTTTTCTATAAGTTCTGGAATTTCAACTGCTAACCATGGTCCGAGCTAAAAATTGAACATTATATTTCTTAGTATTTTGGATGTTAAAAGTATTCAGAAATCAAAACAAAATGTTATATTACTCCTAGAGCCATGGCGTGTCCAATTCCAAATTTTGGAACATTTCTTGCCCAGAGAGGCTTGAAGTGATCAGTCAAACATATTTTTCCTCCTCTATACATTTTGGCTGTTTTTCCATCTAGTTCAGGTAGAGCTATTTCAGGTGCAGTAGTAGGATAGGTTATTGGAATCTATGAAAAGTAAAAAAGTAAAATTCAACCAACTTGCATTCATCATGGTTAAAGAGTCTAAGAAATTTACTTACATCAAACTCTATTTCAAACTCATACTTCAACAAGTTATGAACATACCAACATTTTCCAAACCATTTTGTACCTTGCTCATTAGATTGTAATCGAAACCAGTCATTATCTGCATTCTTATTATTTTCTACATACTGTAAAATAGAACAGACTAGTATTAATGAAATTTAATTTTTCTGATATGTTTATAAAACAATAGAAAAATCTCATAAAATAACGTAAGAAATTGAATTAAGTAAAACATGTTGATTATGAATTAATACCAAACACTTACTTTGATGAGAGATAAATATTCTTCTTTCAAACGCTGACCCCATAAATTGGAATCTCTAGGTCCAGCTTTTGTTTTAAGCAAGGGTATACTACTTAGAGTTTTTCTTGTAGATTCATCAACCATATTGATTTTTACAGACAACTTTTCTTTCAAATAAAGAATATAACATTCAAAATTTCCAAATGGTGTAAATATATATGTATAGAATACGAATTCTCACAAAACTGTGAAACATATGTCAACTGTCAAAAATCATGAATATGGCGAGGGAACACGATTAGCACAGGCTTTAGATCATTAAACAAAATATTAATTTTACTACGTTCTTTCATGAAACCAGCATTCTGTTAATGTAAAGACGTAGACGTAAAATTCATTTACTTTCTCTTTTGACGTTACTAAATTGAACAAGTTTCTTCGATATTCATATGATTTAATTATGCGATTTATTACGATAAAATCACTTATATAGGTGTACTGTTGGACAACGAACTACAAAGTTGAACGAACGCCGTCTGCTGTGCTGTGTGTACGAATTACAGTCTACAGAGGGCACTGGTCATTTTTATCGAAATACCTGCACAATCAGAATGTAAACAATTGACTTATGTAGAGTCGTAAACGCGTAAGACTCAAGTCGTAGGTGTCATATGACTGCCAATTGGAAGTTTTTACTGCAGCAACTTTCGGGAATACATGACACATCTTATTAGTCATTCATTGGTAGTATACACATGCCTACGCGAGTTAGATTAGAGTGTCAAGTTGCACATAGTTCAAAGTTGTTTTAAATGATTTTTTCGGAAGGTAAATTTTATCTTTTTTATTTGTTTGTTATTTAATTAAATTATATTCTACATAATGTAATAAAATTTTATCTTCATGCAGTAACTTTTCGACTACGTTGAATGGATTTTGATACTTATTTTTGAAGTAAACGCCGAATTCACATAATTCGCCTCTTAACTTCCAATAGTTCTTGGTGATCATCAAGTTAATTTATGTATTAGAGTGATAAATTAAAAAATGGGTCAACGCGTGTCCAGAACTGATTTTGAGTGGGTGTTTACCGAGGAACCGCACGCGAGTAGGCGAAAACAAATTTTAGGTTAGTTAAAAACAATGTGTCTCATCTTTCCTATTAAATAGTTAATTAATTTTATGTAAATTATACATAAATTGTGAATATTCCAATCAACTTCTATTTTTTCAGAAAAATACCCTCAAATCAAAAAATTATTTGGATATGATCCAAATTTCAAATGGGTTGTAACAGCTATGGTGCTTTTTCAATTGGCATCCATGTTTTTAGTTAAAGATTTAAGTTATCCTAAACTATTATTCTTAGCTTATTGTATCGGAGGTCCAATAAATCATTCTTTGATGCTTGGTGAGTATTTTCAACTTCTTTAAATTATTAACATTTAAAAAACTTTACTAAACACAACATTCTATAATTTATTGGACAAATAATCTTATTTCTTTAGAATAATTAAAAATATGACAATTTTT
>NW_019640952.1:0-6541 GCF_000599845.2 Trichogramma pretiosum
ACGAACCATTTGCGAACTAGTTTGTACAAACTTTCGCAATTATCATCGTTCTCGTCGAGATCACTACGCATTGCTACGCACCAGAAAAGCATAGGGTCATCTATTCCGCCGCCGCCGCCACCATCACAAGTCGAAAATGGCGTGTCATTACCGATTTTCGACTGGGATCTCGTAGAAGATGGAGACGAGAGTATAAGTTCATAGATTTTAACATGTATTATTCGAAAAAATGGTTTTCGTGAAATTGGGTGCGGGATTTTTCATTGTCGGAAAGAATGCTCGGAAAGAATATGACGTGTCATCGAACACAATTAATAGAGAATGTCGTAAATTGAACCAAAAAATATTTTTCACATACAAGGATCAATTGAGACCAACCTCTCGTAATACCCGACTTCTCGTTATATCGATCTCGTTACATCGATCAAATTTCCTATACTTAATGCATTGGAATCAACTAATCGTCCAAAATCTTCTCGTAATAGCCGGTATCTCGCTATATCCGACCTCGTTATAAACGGCCTCCACTGTATTTTGAATGTGCACCGCGATTTCGAATGCACGCACGAAAATACGTCGCACGGAACGTTTCACAATACGTAAAGCATACCCGCCTCGTGTTTCGACGTGCTCATCTTAAAACTTAACGCTCGCTCCCCTTTCACGTCGCCGCATCTTGTATAAGTGAGAATATTTCTCCGTGTACCAAATTGTGGGAGCGAAGAGATGATACAGAAAGAGATATTGTGCGCCCGCTTTCTTCGGGTTGTCACACTGGTGACGTCCAGTACCGCAACTTGTTACATTTTTTTCGTCTGCTATCATAATCGATCTCCTATTTACCCATATCCGCGCCATATCGATCCTAGATCACAAATTCCTACGTTACCAACCCAACTAGTGTTACGATGATGATAGACAAATTAATTCTGCGATTCATATTTATTTTATATTTTTTTTAACTTAACGCTCGCCCCCCTTTCACGTTGCCGCATCTTGTTTTGTAGTGACAATATTTCTCCGTGTATGGTCACAATAATTGTAACAAAAACAGTGCAAGATACTATTATCCTGACCGTTGCCAAAAAAAGCAACACGTTCGACCAAGAGAGCGACGGCAACAACATCGACAACGAAGACGACAACGACATCGATCGAGTGGTGATAGAAGTAGCAGCGACGGCGTCGGCAAAACCGATCGTCACGTCGCAGCGACTGCTGGCCAAGGACGAGCGACCCGAGCGCTGCGACATCTGCGGCTTCGGCTTCCCGGACCTGAAAATCCTGCTGCTGCACAAGCAGATCGCGCATCGGGTGCCGGAGGCCCAGGCCCGCCTCGGGCCCGAGCAGCTGCACATGAAGAACTTCCCGTGCCACCTGTGCAGCAAGGTGTTCACCATCAATGGCAGCCTCATGGTACACATGAAGGTCGCCCATCCGGGCGTCAATCGGCCCGTCAATCCAGGTACTTGTTTTAACAAATATAATATAAAACCACTGGAACCTCATAAATTATAATAAATCCATTGATGTCGACGCGACGCGATGTACATACGTGTGTGCACTCACCGCAGGTGAAAATAGTACGTAAGATCTGACTCCAGATCTTGTATTCTATAATCGACGTCAGAACTTATTTCAGATCTGACATCAGATCTAATGTCAGATCTGGAGTGACTGTATTGCCTTTAACTAATCAAACAATAAGTTTATTAATAAATAAAACTTCATAACAAATTTAGTTATATTTTAATAATCACATCGATTATACCTTAAGAAAAATTCCTACAATATTTAGGTTTCCGATAATGTGAATTTAAATTGATTCAACAACTTTTATTATTAAGATTTTTTAAAAAATTTTAATTATAAACCTATTGTTTAATTAATTAGAAGCAATACAGTCACTTCAGATCTGACATTAGATCTGATGTCAGATCTGATATAAGTTCTGATGTCGATTATCGAATACAAGATCTGAAACCAGATCTGGAGTCAGATCTTACATACTGTTTTCACCTGGGATACACCCACATTATTGGAAAACGATGAGATGTGTCTACGTTGCAGGACTGCTAGTCGTGAGCGACGAGGAACGAGTGGCCACGGTGCTGAGGGTCGCCTCGCCCACCGAGCCCATAATTGCCCACAAGTCGCCCGTGACTTGGATTTTTACAAAGTTCGAGAGGCGTAGAATTTTTTGAACCGCAGAATCGATCAAAGCCACTACCGATACCATGAAATTATGGCTTTGATTTTTTTTCCTTTTTTTGGATTTTTGTGCATGACGTGTCGACGACACGAGTAAATCGCTATATATTATAATGTACAACCCGTAGGCTATATCTTCTTTTATTTGTTATAATCTACGGATAATTAATAATAATGTCACAGCTTTAAACCCCCCATGAATTAATACTCGTAGCTCCACGTATATGTAGATATAAAAAAAGCACAGCCAAAGCTTTGAACACCCCCGTTGGTGCAGTCTGGAACAAAAAAAAAATAAACAACAACAACAACGACACACGAACTCTGAAAATCTGAACGAACTACAACGAATCAGATGTTCTGTGTATAAAACAATATTATTATCAACAATAATATAATGTATGTTTAATTTATTATTCCCGAATCGTCACGCACTTCGCAACCGCACCATCACCACCAGCCCAATTTAGGAAGTGTATTATGATATCACAATGCTTTTTATTTACTATCTTATTGTAGCAGCTATAAATGACATTTTGAATCCCCCGATGTTGTAAATAAAGCTGAGAGCTAGAGTTGTTTTTCCTCAGTTTTTCTTTCTAATTATTTGTCTCTCGCTCGGCGGGGCCCGTAAACGAATTACAGACAGACACGAGATGAAGGAGTCGCAGGGCTGCATATACAAGAAAACCGACAAAGGCTTCGAGTGCCCGAACTGCGGCAAAGTTTTCACCAAGGTACAAAGTAGTAAAACAATTAAATTTCTTCAAATTAATGTCCGAATTACGTTCCGCGCGCAGGAGCAAAACATCATCCAGCCCATCCAGACGCACGACAGCAAGCAGTGGGAGTGCGACGTGTGCTGCAAGCTCTTCACCACCAAGTACTTTCTCAAGAAGCACAACCCTGGCAAAAGATATTCATAATCCTAGTAAAGACAGAAAAATAATTTTAAATNTGTAGCCCTTGCGAACTACAAAATCGATGAATTCCACTCCATCGGGGAGAATTAAGGAATCCGAGAGAAGAAGATCGATTTCTTCGGGCCGAAAAACGTATCCAACATCTGGTAGAGATTGAATTTGCCATTCCCTGATATACTCGCCAAGTTCACGAAGAAGTTCAATTCGATCATCTTTGACCTCCCAATTAACTTTCTCTCGTAATCTTAAAAACCTTTGCACAGTTTGAAAACACCACGGCATTGTTTTCAGCACTCACACACAAATATCACTTATAATTTAAGATATATATGATATCTCACTTTCAATGGTTGTTCTTGCTGCGGCGTGGCAACGAGTACTGTCTACTAAACTGTCTTTTTAACAGGCCCCCCGACTTTGACTTCCGCTGTGGGTGAAAGTGAAACACAGTGACTCCAACGCGTGCGCAATGCTGCTTCTCCGTTCTCCGTTCTCGGCGACGACTCTGAGGACGTCTCTACATAAGACATACGGTCGCGCGCTGTCGCAAAAAAGTTCAGTTTTGTAGTGCTATGTTCATTATTAATAATATTAATAATTTAAAGCTGTACAGTTTACGTGATTGGCGTTAGGAAAAAATGCGACTTACATATTTTTAAAGTTTAAAAGTTCTCCTTTTCAATGATGGTATTTAAATTGCGCTAAAATATTATTAATATAGTGAAAAATTAGTTTAAATAAAAAAAAACATTTTTTTCGCCTTTTTTTTTTTAAACTAAATTTCAAATGTGTTTCGGGTTGACCACGACCTTGGAAACACATCTAACCGTGGCATAAATGTTTAACCTTTAAAATGACAGATTTTGTACAAAAAATTTTCCGGGAAGTTAACAAAGTGGCGTCTGCAATGCCATTTTTTTTGTATACTTTCATGATCTTTTTCTTGAGAAATATCAACTTTAGGAAAAAATTACCAAGAATAAAAAAGTCTTAGAATTACTCGAAAAATACACTGGAATTTTTTGAGTCATTCTAAGCCTTTTTTATTATACGCAATTTTTTTTCTACAGTTGATGTTTCTCGAGTAAAAAATTTATGAATATTTTACTTCCGAATTGTATGTAGTTCAGCAAAAAAATTTTGCATTCCAGAAGCCATTTTGTTAACTTCCCGGCAAATTTTTGATACGAAATCCATGTCATTACAAAGGTTTTATGGCATAAAAATCATTTATGCCACGGCAAAAGACGTGCTAATGTCTGATTTGCTCCAGGGTCGAAAAACTCAAGTGGTATGACAGACCAACCGTCCTCGAATTCTAGACCTTTCTTATACTTAGCAGACCCGATCCTTAATTTATTAAATAAAATACATAATTAATTACAAAAAGGTGAAACAATAATCTGTCCAAAATCAGTGCAGTCAGCCAATTGCAACGTTACGAAATGGTGCATAATTCGCGTGACTAAGTGCTGACAACAGTGCTAACAAAGTATTGTTTTAACAAGTTAAGATTAAAAATATTGATTTGACTGAAAATTGGATTATTTACAATAATAGTTGCAATTGATTTGGTATTTTTACACTTAGGATCATTGTTACATTAAATTTACATTATGTTGTGTTTATGAAATATCATTTGGTGTAATACATTTTTATGAAAGTTATATCTATTATTTAAGTTATCTCGCCTGAATATATAAAATAAAAAGGAAGTCATAAAAAAATATATAAATTATAAGTTACAAAAAAAATATAAAATAAATATGAATCGCAGATTTAATTTGTCTATCATCATCGTAACACTAGTTGGGTTGGTAACGTAGGAATTTGTGATCTAGGATCGATATGGCGCGGATATGGGTAAATAGGAGATCGATTATGATAACAGACGAAAAAAATGTATCAAGTGGCGGTACTGGACGTCACCAGTGTGACAACCCGAAGAAAGCGGGCGCTACAATATCTCTTTCTGTATCATCTCTTACGCTCCTACAATTTGGTACACGGAGAAATATTCTCACTACAAAACAAGATGCGGCGACGTGAAAGGGGGGCGAGCGTTAAGTTTTAAGGCGAGCACGTCGAAACACGAGGCGGGTATGCTTTACGTATTGTGAAACGTTCCGTGCGACGTATTCTCGTGCGTGCATTCGAAATCGCGGTGCACATTCAAAATACAGTGGAGGCCGTTTATAACGAGGTCGGATATAGCGAGATACCGGCTATTACGAGAAGATTCTACTCCTTTTATAATACAGACAATATTATTTTTCGTGAATTCTCCAGCAAAAATTAATTTTTTCGTTTTGGCTACCAGCAAGCAGTAAGCGACTGTATTTGTGTGTGCTGTGCAGAACGATGTTTATGTACGGCGAGAAATCCGATAAGAATTTTCATGGCGAGAGCGGAATTGACGGGAGCGGCGAGTACGATTTTTAACACGTAGATCATCATCTTAATCAGCGTTGGGAAGAGGATGTCTACACGAGTCCGCTAAACTGATTTCTTTATCGACATGGTCAGCATAGCCAACCTTGTAATCTGAACCGTAGCAAATTACACAAATACATGTATTTTGTATTCTAAGCAATCCTTACCCGTAAATTGCTAGTTTATTTTCGCGCCCCAGTTTTATTTATTAAATAATACGACAATGGACGCGGTACCTCCTTGCATCAACCTGTGTTGATACAAGTTGTTTTTTAAATCGCGAAAGCTAGATGCTACTTTGGCATCCTCTTGGAAAACTCACGATTTATATAAAAAATATTTTTTATAAAAATATATATAAATCGTGAGTTTTCCAAGAGGATGCCAAAGTAGCATCTAGCTTTCGCGATTTAAAAAACAACTTGTATCAACACAGGTTGATGCAAGGAGGTACCGCGTCCATTGTCGTATTATTTAATAAATACATGTATTTTAAAAAATGTTCATATAATCTCTACCATATTAACATTGTAAAAAATATGTTTGTTTTATACGAGTTCTTTGTTGACAATATATTGTTCGTTAACTATTAATGATAGTATGTCTGCGTTAGACTTGCGCTAATAGTTTTTAAAGTGATGTCATAAGCTATATAACATTTCGATGACGTACATAATGAAAATTTGAAGTTCTTTGGATATTCAAATTTAATATCTAGAGACCGGTTTGGGGAAAATGTTTATGAAACATTAAACACAACGTTTTTAATTGTGTAAAAAAATTTCCGAAATTCATGATTTTAGTTTTAAAAAGTTTTCATCAGAGTGTAATAAAATAGGATCCACAAGAGATACTCCTGATGAGATCGATTTAAATTTCTTACATCAAGTATAATTATAATTTTTAATCATTAAGAATTTGAAGCACTCTGTGAATAGATCGAATAAAGGATCTGATGGGTTTTCAAGACAAAG